>NC_057794.1:113313858-113321376 GCF_018294505.1 Triticum aestivum | reverse complement strand
CCCCCGATCCAGATCGGGGGGGGGGGCGAGTGGGAGTAGTGGGGAGGGGTGAGGTTAGGGTTCGGTTCGATGGGGGGGTTGGGGGACCTAGTAGGGCGCCAGGGTGGGCCGGCCTAGTCGGCCTGATTGGCCCAAAGGCCAGCTGGGCCGTGGCCCAGAGGGGGGTTTCTCCTCTTATTTTATTTTTTGTTTCTGTTTTGTATTTTCTTTTATTTATTTTTTCCTTTCTATTTTATTTTACTTTTAATTTCTTTAGTTTTGTAAGATATGACAATAGCTCCTAAATTAATGTCTCTGAATAACCCACGGCCTTACAAAGTTTGGTGACTACATAAACTAGTTTAACATTTGTTTATTAATTTAAAAGCATTCAAATAATTGTTTTGCTACTGTTTTATTTAGTTAAGTGCATTTAACTTTTTATAAAGACTTGGTTTATCCACCAATATTACTTATGAATTATTTGGCACAAACCGAACATTTTTGTTTTATTTTTTGAAAACTTTTGTTGTATGCCATATTTGGAATTTGAATTTTGAATCGGTTTTTGAACTAACGAGGGATTAGCAACAGTAACAGAGGTGACGTGGCATCATTAGTAGAGTTTTTCTGTAGCCTAATTATCCGGGCGTCACAATTCTCCTCCACTACAAGAAATCTTGTCCCGAGATTTAGGAGCGGAAGTAAGGGGGAATAGATTAGGTTACGAGATTCTAACGGATCTTCTCGGTTGTGGTTGCTCTTCTTGAAGAAGTTAATCCCTTTCATTGATGTCTTCAGTTCTTTATTCCAATGCATCATGATGAAGTTGTCGTCCTTTCTTCGAGGGTTCCATCGTACTTACGAAAAAGGATAATGGGTATCTTCGGAAGAACGGACCTTACAAGGTTGACTATCTAGCAGATAACTCAGGGAATGTGGTAGAAAGTAACTCTCGAATAGATACTTAAGAAAATATCGAGAGTAAAGTAAGAAGGTACCCTAAGAAGTTTCAAACGGATAGGCAATCGTTCGATGTCTGAAACAACATGCGAAAGGGGTCCAAAGCAACGAGATTGAATATTGCGTCTGTTACCAAAATAGATCACTAGGACGGTGGCCCGTGAATTACATACGAGGCCACGCACGAGGAATAACTTTGGGAATAGGGGTTGTACAGGAGACTCGGGTTTCGATCCTGTGGAACTGTGGGTTATGGGCCCACCATGTGGTTTTTTTAATAGGAGCAGTGACATCTTGCACGGTCATGGTAGCAAGGCATGTCAGAGAGTACCATGTCAGTTATGTTGGCAACAACGTTGGTACCAAGGGCGAGGGACGAAGAGAACCATTTTCCTGCTTGTTGCAACAAGGTGGACCAATAGGCAAAGTTCTCGTCCATCGGTGGTTACCGGAATGTCATCAACAAAAGTAACAGGTTCTTACTGACAGAATTGTACACGAGGGGTTTACATAAGCAGGGAATTAATACTGCTTAGACCATAATGATCACCATAAAGGTTAAACCAAATAATGGAAAGGAGAATATGATTATCAGATATTTCAGGGGTATATCCATCCCAATGATAAGCAGAGCACGATATCCATGACAGGATATAATGTAGAAAACCCTTTAGGTAAGGGGAGAAAAATTTCATGACATTACCCATACAACGGTGTTCGGATAATTGAGCAAGAAACATTTAGCATTGGGATTCAAATGTTCTTGTTGAAAATCGGAGTACCACAAACGTGCTTCGAGACAGTATTGACATGGTCTTCAAGCAAAGGTCAGGCTTTGGATACAAAGGATCCATCGAAGACAACTTATAGAATAAGTCTTACAGTTTCCTCATGGAAGAATGGATAACCTTGCTGAAAAGGAATCTATAACAATAGGGCCTCCGGACAGGTGTGCTAAGACGTCATCACCTTACCAGGTCACATAAAGACCAATGTTATAACTCTTGGAAATATGTTCCAACCATCATATCTGACCGAGATTCAGATATGACTGGTGTCTGGATACTTCAGACTTAGGATGCCTGAGTTGAAAAGGTGCAACACAAATTGTCGAGATGACATTGTAAGATTCTCGGGAATTGAACTGTGGGAGCGAGTCCCGAAACAAGAGTTCATCATTAAATCAAGGAGAGGTGAGGAGGTGGCTGATTGACCCAACGACAATTTATTGAGATTTTCAAAAGATGGATTTCCACACTTATGTGAACAAGGAGATAACATTTGTCAGATCAAATGATATAAAGAGGTATGTTCGAGGGAAACATACATAATTAAACATTGGTTGAAAGGTCCACCAAAATATGGGTTTAGGTAGCATGATCAAGGTTAGAATGGTGATTCGATAACCAATGGTCTAAGAATGAATTATCGACCATTAACTTCAAAGCAATAGGGTTGCTAGAAGTTTTGAACTCGTGGCCAAGGAATGAACGGATATGGCAAGAAGTATCACCTATATCAAGAATTCTTTAGTGGTGGTGAAATTCTCACGACATTCTTGACATAAAAAGATGGCAATACTCCAAGGTAAAGGAGAACAATTTTTGGTTAGCAAGGATCTCAAGGTATAACACAAAACACGAACAAGTATGTGTTGAACGGAAGGCAATAAAGTGGTCGATGATAAAACAAATCATCAAGGGCAAAGATGGTATTTCTCATCATGAATTCAATTGATATCCCGGAAGGAGTTAAAATGTTGATGATGCTCACAACAAATTTTTTCGAGCGGCTCCATGAGGAAGCAATCGAACAATGCTGACATCAAGTCAAAGGAATGATGAAGCGAAAGGTTATTGGAACCAAGGGTATGACACAAACTCGAATTCAAGCTTGTTGTTCAAGGCTAAATGACATGACGAGGAAGATCGATGTAAGCTTAGCTCATCATCGAAAGTGGTGCTCTGGATTAAGGACCGGGTAGCATAGTTAAAATCGGCACGATAATGATATAGCCAAGCAGGCTAGGAATGACGCGATTGAGTTCAAACTGAAGGTTACCAAGAGTTGTTTAATTGCGGTGCAGACTCGATTCAGTTATCGGTGTCTTTGAGTGTTTAATGACTCAGAGCCCGTGAAAAAAAATTGGAATCAGTGATAATGTAGTACCTAATGGAGAACTCATAAGAAATTATGCAGTTCCGTGTTAATCTCGAGAAACCAGGGTGTAGTACTCGATGAAATATCAAAGTAAAGGTTGGACTGTTGTATTGATCCATAGAAGATAAGTGTTTAAACTTGCCCGAGAAATGGGATCAAAGAAGAACATATGGTCGAAAGCACGATTGCAAAAGGCCGGATCCCAGATATAAGAACTTATACCAGGGAAAAATTTAATTTAAGAGAAGCTTTAATGATAAGATCTACATCATGTCCATGGGCATGAACACAAAGTTCAAGGTTGACTCCCACTTCTTCAATGCATAACCTTTCATTCACTGCTCTGGATAAACATGATTTCAGTGTCAAAACCTACCTGGTGAATTACCAGAGGAGTATGACCCGTGAAAACTTCTGGGTTCTCACGGATTAGGGGAAGGCATGGGTTCAACCCATTGGGCATCTTAGTAACATATACCAAAAGTTTCAAAAGTAACTACACAAGCTCGAAAGCAGAGCATGGTTGGCCAAGCAGAGGATAAAATTTACCAAAGGCATTATGTATCAGGGGAAGAACTCACAAGGTGATTGAATATGAAGGACACTGTCAGATAACAATCCAACAATGGATCGGGCGATCCACAATGGAGCCAATGTGAGTATCGGTACTCACTCAGAGGAAGAAAGAGTGCAGAGGCATCAGATTCAAGAATCACCTGATTAGTCTGATGCTTAAATAGAAAGAAATTACAGTTTCCAAAATGAAGGATCAGAAGCAGACGCTCTGATCAAGGACGGATAAGTTGGATAGACCAGAGGCACAATTGACGACAAAATAGTTTGGTCGAGAATCAGCTCATGTTCAAAATGACGTCTGAGCCAAAAAGATAATTTAGAAGGGTTGATTGATGATTGTGTGCATTCGCACACATGTTGAATCAATAGGATCAAAATGACGGTGTCAAAAGATACTAGTGAATATTGCTAGTGATATGGGAGCATCCATAATGTAAGCATACAAGTATTTGCAGAGCAATAGTTTGAAGAGGAGGTTCAGAAGGTCGGATAGTATTTTAGAGTATCTTATGAAGCATACAAACAACTGGGGATGAACAGATACTCATTAAGTGCGAGGAATTTTCAATAGGGGTATTCATGTGGCAAAGAACTGCAAGGCAGTAAGCGTAAAGGATTTTTGAAACAACGGAGAGCAATTTAGGGCATCTTGTAATAACAAGAGCAACTGAGGATGAAGGTATGAACGACAATTGTAGGTAGTTATTCATAAGGGTATATCGATGGTAGGGGATTGTAAAGTCGGTGGGCACAAGGGTCTCGGGAAAACCTCGGGCTTCCGAATCTTTTGGTGCAGCAAGCGATCATCTAGAGTGAGGGGCTCTCCGGGAAAAAAGTATTTTCGAGAACCTAAAGTTAGTATTTTTAGCAAAATCATTTAACACGAATAGGAGAGAGATCAGAGACCCAGAGTATAGACGAGGAGTAAAAGATCCTAATACCACCCATATGGCGATGTGGGCCCGTAAGGCACACAACCATGTTAGTAAAAGTTTTTGTAATGTCTAGACTCGACTTCGGCCAAGGAGTGTGAAAGGGGGATTCCTATAGGCAGTCGGCTCTGATACCAACTTGTGACGCCCCCGATTCAATCGTACACTAATCATACATGCAAACATGTACGATCAAGATCAGGGACTCACGGGAAGATATCACAACACAACTCTACAAATAAAATAAGTCATACAATCATCATATTACAAGCCAGGGGCCTCGAGGGCTCGAATACAAGAGCTCGATCATAGACGAGTCAGAGGAAGCAACAATATCTGAGTACAGACATAAGTTAAACAAGTTTTCCTTAAGAAGGCTAGCACAAACTGGGATACAGATCAAAAGAGGCGCAGGCCTCCTGCTTGGGATCCTCCTAAACTACTCCTGGTCGTCGTCAGCGGGCTGCACATAGTAGTAGGCACCTCGCGAGTAGTAGTAGTCGTCGTCGACGGTGGCGTCTGGCTCCTGGGCTCCAACGTCTGGTCGCAGCAATCGGGTATAGAAAAGGGGAAAAGAGGAAGCAAAGCAACCGTGAGTACTCATCCAAAGTACTCGCAAGCAAGGAGCTACACTACATATGTATGCATTGGTATCAAATGGAATAAGGGTATCATATGTGGACTGAACTGCAGAATGCCGGAATAAGAGGGGGATGGCTAGTCCTATCGAAGACTATGCTTCTGGTAACCTCCATCTTGCAGCAAGAGAAAAGGGTAGATGGTAAGTTCACCAAGTATCATCGCATAGCATAATCCTAACCGATGATCCTCCCCTCGTCGCCCTGTGAGAGAGCGATCACCGGTTGTATCTGGCACTAGGAAGGGTGTGTTTTATTAAGTATTCAGTTCTAGTTGTCATAAGGTCAAGGTACAACTCCGGGTCGTCCTTTTACCGAGGGACACGGCTATTCGAATAGATCAACTTCCCTGCAGGGGTGCACCACATAACCCAACACGCTCGATCCCATTTGGCCGGACACACTTTCCTGGGTCATGCCCGACCTCGGAAGATCAACATGTTGCAGCCCTACCTAGGCACAACAGAGAGGTCAGCATGCCGGTCTAAATCCTATGGCGCAGGGGTCTAGGCCAATCGCCCTTTGCACACCTGCACGTTGCGAACGCGGCCGGAGAGCAGACCTAGCAACCTCCATTACAAAGGAAGTTGCGTTACGCGGTCCAACCGGGCGCGCGCCGCTCAGTTGCCGACGTCACGAAGGCTTCGGCTGATACCACGACGTCGAGTGCCCATAACTGTCCCCGCGTAGATGGTTAGTGCATATAGGCAAGTGGCCAGACTCAGATCAAATACCAAGATCTCATTAAGTGTGTTATTTTAAAATAACCATGGACGCCGACCAGGGCCAGGCCCACCTCTCTCCTAGGTGGTCTCAACCTGCCCTGTCGCTCCGCCACAAAGATCCACCCAGAGGGCCGTCGGGACAAAGGTCCTTTCGACCCCCAATCCGTGAATCACTCGCGGGTACTCCTCGAGCCAACCCGACTTTAGTTGTCACATGTAACATGTATAAAGTATATAGTATATACCCGTGATCACCTCCCGAGTGATCACGGCCCGATAGTATAGCATGGCAGACGGACAAGAATGTAGGGCCACTAATGATAAACTAGCATCCTATACTAAGCATTAGGATTGCAGGTAAAGGTAACAACAGTAGTAGCAAGGACAGGCTATGCATCAGGATAGGATTAACGGAAAGTAGTAACATGCTTCACTACTCTAATGCAAGCAGTATAGAGGAGAGTAGGTGATATCTGGTGATCAAGGGGGGGGGGGCTTGCCTGGTTGCTCTGGCAAGAGAGAGGGGTCGTCAACACCGTAGTCGTACTGGGTAGCAGCGGCGTCGGTCTCGGTGTCTAGCGAGAGAAGAGGGGGAAGAAACAATAAATATAATGCAAACAAATGCATGACGATGCATGACATGACAAAGCGTGATGCTAGGTGTGCCCTAACGCGGTACGAGGTGGTACTGGTGAAGGGGGGAAACATCCGAGAAAGTATCCCCGGTGTTTCGCGTTTTCGGACAGATGAACCGGAGGGGGAAAGTTGCGTGTTGGCTATGCTAGGGATGCATGGCGGACCAACGGGCTACATATCCAGATCTCATCGTTCTGAGCAACTTTCATGTTGAAAATAATTTAATCCGAGTTACAGATTAAAAGATATGATTTTCTAAAGATTTTATTAATTTCTGGAATTATTTTTAATTCGAAAATAATTGCTAAATTGCTAGGCGCACCCAGCACAGTGTACACAAAAGTGTACCCAGTGACTGACAGGTGGGCCAGAGGGATCCAATTGACTAGTCAACGTTTGACTGGTCAACAGGGGTGGGACCCCCTGTCATTGACTGTTTTAGTTAATTAGGGTTTAGGTTAATTAGTTAGGCTTAATTAGTTGTTTTAGTTTAATTAATCAAAATTAATTAAGCTAATTAAGTTAATTAATTATTTTTATTTTTATTTTTATTTTTAATTATGTTCTGGGGTGGGCCCCACTGGTCATAGGCCCAAGGGCCAAAGCAGGCTAACGAGCGTGGTCATGCGAGCGCTAGCGGGCATTAGCGCCTGGAACGAACCCGAACAAGCGCTCAGCCCCAGTGGCCACGGCGGCCACGGTAGGGCGACCGCAGGGAGCGAGGGGGGGCAGGTTGGCGCGCCGGCATGGAGCAGCGGCAGGGCCGCCGCAAGGCGAAAGCAGGGCGACGGCGGGTGGAGCCGGGCGATGACAGGTAGCGTCAGCAGCAGGGGAGGCAGTGTAGTGGCGGGAGCCACGACGGCAGGTCGGGGCGCGGCGAGCGCGGCGAGCGCGTTCCGGCGCGGCCCG
>NC_057794.1:113179237-113313048 GCF_018294505.1 Triticum aestivum | reverse complement strand
TAGTGGGGAGGGGTGAGGTTAGGGTTCGGTTCGATGGGGGGGGGGGTCGGGGGACCTAGTAGGGCGCCAGGGTGGGCCGGCCTAGTCGGCCTGATTGGCCCAGAGGCCAGCTGGGCCGTGGCCCAGAGGGGGGTTTCTCCTCTTATTTATTTTTCTGTTTCTGTTTTGTATTTTCTTTTATTTATTTTTTTCCTTTCTGTTTTATTTTACTTTTAGTTTCTTTAGTTTTGTAAGATATGACAATAGCTCCTAAATTAATGTCTCTGAATAACCCACGGCCTTACAAAGTTTGTTGACTACATAAACTAGTTTAACATTTGTTTATTAATTTAAAAGCATTCAAATAATTGTGTTGCTACTGTTTTATTTAGTTAAGTGCATTTAACTTTTTATAAAGACTTGGTTTATCCACCAATATTACTTATGAATTATTTGGCACAAACCGAACATTTTTGTTTTATTTTTTGAAAACTTTTGTTGTATGCCATATTTGGAATTTGAATTTTGAATCGGTTTTTGAACTAACGAGGGATTAGCAACAGTAACGGAGGTGACGTGGCATCATTAGCAGAGTTTTTCTGTAGGCTAATTATCCAGGCGTCACAGTAGGACTTCTCCTGGCGCGCCTATGCCTTGGCCGGCCGCAACCCCCTTGCTCCTTTATATACAGGGGCAGGGGGGCACCCTAGAGACACAACATTAGATCATTGATCTCTTAGCCGTGTGCGGTGCCCCCCTCCACCATAGTCCACCTCGATAATACTGTAGTGGTGCTTAGGCGAAGCCCTGCGTCGGTAGAACATCAACATCGTCACCACGCCATCGTGCTAATGAAACTCTCCCTCAACACTCGGCTGGATCGGAGTTTGAGGGACGTCATCGGGCTGAACGTGTGCTGAACTCAGAGGTGTCGTACGTTCGGTACTTGATTGGTCGGATCGTGAAGACGTACGACTACATCAACCGTGTTGTGCTAACACTTCCGCTTTCGGTCTATGAGGGTACGTGGACAACACTCTCCCCTCTCGTTGCTATGCATCACCATGATCTTGCGTGTGCGTAGGAAATTTTTTGAAATTACTATGTTCACCAACAGTGGCATCCGAGCCTGGTTTTATGCGTTGATGTTATATGCACGAGTAGAACACAAGTGAGTTGTGGGCGATATAAGTCATACTGCTTACCAGCATGTCATACTTTGGTTCGGCGGTATTGTTGGATGAAGCGGCCCGGACCGACATTACGCGTACGCTTACGCGTGGTTCTACCGACGTGCTTTGCACATAGGTGGCTAGCGGGTGTCAGTTTCTCCAACTTTAGTTGAACCGAGTATGGCTATGCCCGGTCCTTGTGAAGGTTAAAACAACACCAACTTGACAAACTATCGTTGTGGTTTTGATGCGTAGGTAAGAACGGTTCTTGCTAAGCCCGTAGCAGCCACGTAAAACTTGCAACAACAAAGTAGAGGACGTCTAACTTGTTTTTGCAGGGCATGTTGTGATGTGATATGGTCAAGACATGATGCTAAATTTTATTGTATGAGATGATCATGTTTTATAACCGAGGTATCGGCAACTGGCAGGAGCCATATGGTTGTCACTTTATTGTATGCAATGCAATCGCCCTGTAATGCTTTACTTTATCACTAAGCGGTAGCGATAGTCGTGGAAGCATAAGATTGGCGAGACGACAACGATGCTACGATGGAGATCAAAGTGTCGCACCGGTGACGATGGTGATCATGATAGTGCTTCGGAGATGGAGATCACAAGCACAAGATGATGATGGCCATATCATATCACTTATATTGATTGCATGTAATGTTTATCTTTTATGCATCTTATCTTGCTTTGATTGACGGTAGCATTATAAGATGATCCCTCACTAAATTATCAAAGTATAAGTGTTCTCCCTGAGTATGCACCGTTGTGAAAGTTCTTCGTGCTGAGACACCACGTGATGATCGGGTGTGATAGGCTCTACGTTCAAATACAACGGGTGCAAAACAGTTGCACACGCGGAATACTCAGGTTAAACTTGACGAGCCTAGCATATAACAGATATGGCCTCGGAACACGGAGACCGAAAGGTCGAGTGTGAATCATATAGTAGATATGATCAACATAGTGATGTTCACCATTGAAACTACTCCATCTCACGTGATGATCAGACATGGTTTAGTTGATTTGGATCACGTGATCACTTAGAGGATTGAAGGGATGTCTATCTAAGTGGGAGTTCTTAAGTAATATGATTAATTGAACTTAAATTTATCATGAACTTAGTACCTGATAGTATCTTGCTTGTCTATGTTGATTGTAGATAGATGGCCCGTGCTGTTGTTCCGTTGAATTTTAATGCGTTCCTTGAGAAAGCAAAGTTGAAAGATGATGGTAGCAATTACACGGACTGGGTCCGTAACTTGAGGATTATCCTCATTGCTGCGCAGAAGAGTTACGTCCTAGAAGCACCTCTAGGTGTACCTCCTGCGCCAGCAACTGCAGACATTGTGAATGCCTGGCAGTTGCGTGTTGATGACTACTCGATAGTTCAGTGTGCCATGCTTTACGGCTTAGAACCGGGACTTCAACGACGTTTTGAACGTCATGGAGCATATGAGATGTTCCAGGAATTGAAGTTAATATTTCAAGAAAATTTCCGGATTGAGAGATATGAAGTCTCCAATAAGTTCTACAGCTGCAAAATGGAGGAGAATAGTTCTGTCAGTGAACATATACTCAGAATGTCTGGGTACCATAATCACTTGACTCAGCTGGGAGTTAATCTTCCGGTTGATAGTGTCATTGACAGAGTTCTTCAATCACTGCCACCAAGCTACAAGAGCTTCGTGATGAACTATAATATGCAAGGGATGAATAAAACAATTCCCGAGCTCTTCGCAATGCTAAAGGCTGCGGAGGTAGAAATCAAGAAGGAGCATCAAGTGTTGATGGTCAACAAGACCACTAGTTTCAAGAAAAAGGGCAAAGGGAAGAAGAAGGGGAACTTCAAGAAGAACAACAAGCAAGTTGCTACTCAAGAGAAGAAACCCAAGTTTGGACCTAAGCCTGAAACTGAGTGCTTCTACTGCAAGCAGACTGGTCATTGGAAGCGGAACTGCCCCAAGTATTTGGCGGATAAGAAGGATGGCAAGGAGAACAAAGGTATATGTGATATACATGTTATTGATGTGTACCTTACTAATACTCGCAGTAGCACCTGGGTATTTGATACTGGTTCTGTTACTAATATTTGCAACTCGAAACAGGGGCTACGGATTAAGCGAAGATTGGCTAAGGACAAGGTGACGATGCGCGTGGGAAATGGTCCCAAAGTCGATGTGATCGCGGTCGGCACACTACCTCTACATCTATCTTCGGGATTAGTATTAGACCTAAATAATTGTTATTTGGTGCCAGCGTTGAGCATGAACATTATATCTGGATCTTGTTTGATGCGAGACGGTTATTCATTTAAATCAGAGAATAATGGTTGTTCTATTTATATGAGTAATATCTTTTATGGTCATGCACCTGAGAAGAGTGGTCTATTCTTATTTAATCTTGATAGTAGTGACACACATATTCATAATGTTGAAGCCAAAAGATGCAGAGTTGATAACGATAGTGCAACTTATTTGTGGCACTGCCGTTTAGGTCATATCGGTGTAAAGCACATGAAGAAACTCCATACTGATGGAATTTTTGAACCACTTGATTATGAATCACTTGGTACTTGCGAACCGTGCCTCATGGGCAAGATGAATAAAACGCCATTCTCCGGAACTATGGAGAGAGCAACAGATTTGTTAGAAATCATACATACAGATGTATGTGGTCCGATGAATGTTGAGGCTTGTGGCGGATATCGTTATTTTCTCACCTTCATAGATGATTTAAGCAGATATGGGTATATCTACTTAATGAAGCATAAGTCTAAAACATTTGAAAAGTTCAAAGAATTTCAGAGTGAAGTTGAAAATCATCATAACAAGAAAATAAAGTTTCTACGATCTGATCGTGGAGGAGAATATTTGAGTTACGAGTTTAGTCTACATTTGAAACAATGCGGAATAGTTTCGCAACTAACGCCACCCGGAACACCACAGCGTAATGGTGTGTCCGAACGTCGTAATCGTACTTTACTAGATATGGTGCGATCTATGATGTCTCTTACTGATTTACCGCTATCGTTTTGGGGTTATGCTTTAGAGACAGTCGCATTCACGTTAAATTGGGCACCATCGAAATCCGTTGAGACAACACCTTATAAACTATGGTTTGGCAAGAAACCAAAGTTTTCATTTCTAAAAGTTTGGGGCTGCGATGCTTATGTGAAAAAGCTTCAACCTGATAAGCTCGAACCGAAATCGGAGAAATGTGTCTTCATAGGATACCCAAAGGAGACTGTTGGTACACCTTCTATCACAGATCCGAAGGCAAGACTTTTGTTGCTAAATTCGGAGTTTTTCAAGAGAAGGAGTTTCTCTCGAAAGAAGTGAGTGGGAGGAAAGTAGAACTTGATGAGGTAACTGTACCTGCTCCCTTATTGGAAAGTAGTTCATCACAGAAAATGGTTTCTGCGACACCTACACCAATTAGTGAGGAAGTTAATGATGATGATCATGAAACTTTAGATCAAGCTGTTACTGAACCTCGTAGGTCAACCAGAGTAAGATCCGTACCAGAGTGGTACGGTAATCCTATTCTGGAAGTCATGCTACTAGATCATGATGAACCTACGAACTATGAAGAAGCGATGGTGAGCCCAGATTCCGCAAAATGGCTTGAAGCCATGAAATTTGAGATGGGATCCATGTATGAGAACAAAGTGTGGACTTTGGTTGACATGCCCGCTGATCGGCAAGCAATTGATAATAAATGGATCTTCAAGAAGAAGACTGACGCTGACGGTAATGTTACTGTCTACAAAGCTCGACTTGTTGCGAAAGGTTTTCGACAAGTTCAAGGGATTGACTACGATGAGACCTTCTCACTCATAGCGATGCTTAAGTCTGTCCGAATCATGTTAACAATTGCCGCGTTTTATGATTATGAAATATGGCAGATGGATGTCAAAACTGCATTCTTGAATGGATTTCTGGAAGAAGAGTTGTATATGATGCAACCAGAAGGTTTTGTCGATCCAAAGGGAGCTAACAAAGTGTGCAAGCTCCAGCGATCCATTTATGGACTGGTGCAAGCCTCTCGGAGTTGGAATAAATGCTTTGATAGTGTGATCAAAGCATTTGGTTTTATACAGACTTTTGGAGAAGCCTGTATTTACAAGAAAGTGAGTGGGAGCTCTATAGCATTTCTAATATTATATGTGGATGACATATTGTTGATTGGAAATGATATAGAATTTCTGGATAGCATAAAGGGATACTTGAATAAAAGTTTTTCAATGAAGGACCTCGGTGAAGCTGCTTATATATTGGGCATCAAGATCTATAGAGATAGATCAAGACGCTTAATTGGACTTTCACAAACCACATACCTTGACAAAGTTTTGAAGAAGTTCAAAATAGATCAAGCAAAGAAAGGGTTCTTGCCTATGTTACAAGGTGTGAAGTTGAGTAAGACTCAATGCCCGACCATTGCAGAAGATAGAGAGAAAATGAAAGATGTTCCCTGTGCTTCAGCCATAGGATCTATCATGTATGCAGTGCTGTGTATCAGACCTGATGTGTGCCTTACTATAAGTCTAGCAGGGAGGTACCAAAGTAATCCAGGAGTGGATCACTGGACAGCGGTCAAGAACATCCTGAAATACCTGAAAAGGACTAAGGATATGTTTCTCATTTATGGAGGTGACAAAGAGCTCATTGTAAACGTTTACGTTGATGCAAGCTTTGACACTGATCCGGACGATTCTAAATCGCAAATCGGATACGTGTTTACATTGAACGATGGAGCTGTCAGTTGGTGCAGTTCTAAACAAAGCGTCGTGGCGGGATCTACATGTGAAGCGGAGTACATAGCTACTTCGGAAGCAGCAAATGAAGGAGTCTGGACGAAAGAGTTCATATCCGATCTAGGTGTCATACCTAGTGCATCGGGTCCAATGAAAATCTTTTGTGACAATACTGGAGCAATTGCCTTGGCAAAGGAATCCAGATTTCACAAGAGAACCAAGCACATCAAGAGACGCTTCAATTACATCCGGGATCTAGTCCAGGTGGGAGACATAGAAATTTGCAAGATACCTACGGATCTGAATGTTGCAGACCCGTTGACTAAGCCTCTTCCACGAGCAAAACACGATCAACACCAAGGCTCCATGGGTGTTAGAATCATTACTGTGTAATCTAGATTATTGACTCTAGTGCAAGTGGGAGAGTGAAGGAAATATGCCCTAGAGGCAACAATAAAGTTATTATTTATTTCCTTATATCATGATAAATGTTTATTATTCATGCTAGAATTGTATTAACCGGAAACATAATACATGTTTGAATACATAGACAAACAGAGTGTCACTAGTATGCCTCTACTTGACTAGCTCGTTGATCAAAGATGGTTATGTTTCCTAACCATAGACATGAGTTGTCATTTGATTAACGGGATCACATCATTAGGAGAATGATGTGATTGACATGACCCATTCCGTTAGCTTAGCACACGATCGTTTAGTATGTTGCTATTGCTTTCTTCATGACTTATATATGTTCCTATGACTATGAGATTATGCAACTCCCGTTTACCGGAGGAACACTTTGTGTGCTACCAAACGTCACAATGTAACTGGGTGATTATAAAGGTTCTCTATAGGTGTCTCCGAAGGTACTTGTTGGGTTGGCGTATTTCGAGATTAGGATTTGTCACTCCGATTGTCGGAGAGGTATCTCTGGGCCCTCTCGGTAATGCACATCACTTAAGCCTTGCAAGCATTGCAACTAATGAGTTAGTTGCGGGATGATGTATTACGAACGAGTAAAGAGACTTGCCAGTAATGAGATTGAACTAGGTATTGAGATACCGACGATCGAATCTCGGGCAAGTAACATGCCGATGACAAAGGGAACGACGTATGTTGTTATGCGGTTTGACCGATAAAGATCTTCGTAGAATATGTAGGAGCCAATATGAGCATCCAGGTTCCGCTATTGGTTATTGACCGGAGACGTGTCTTGGTCATGTCTACATAGTTCTCGAACCCGTAGGGTCCGCACGCTTAACGCTACGATGATAGTTATATTATGAGTTTATATGTTTTGATGTACCGAAGGTTGTTCGGAGTCCTGGATGTGAACACGGACATGATGAGGAGTCTCGAAATGGTCGAGACATGAAGATTGATATATTGGAAGCCTATGTTTGGATATCGGAAGTGTTTCGGGTGAAATCGGGATTTTACCGGAGTACCGGGAGGTTACCGGAACCCCCCGGGGTTTAATGGGCCTACATGGGCCTTAGTGGAAAAGGAGGGAAGCAAGGGAAGTGTGGGGCATGTCCCCCAAGGCCCAAACCGAATTGGTTTAGGGAAAAGGGGGGCGGCCCCCCTCTTTCCTTCTTCCCCCCTGAGGGAGTCCTGGATTAGGGGGTGTTCGGATAGCCGGACTATACCTTCAGCCAGACTCCTGGACTATGAAGATACAAGATTGAAGACTTCGTCCCGTGTCCGGAAGGGACTTTCCTTGGCATGGAAGGCAAGCTTGGCGATACGGATATGTAGATCTCCTACCATTGTAACCGACTTTGTAACCCTAACCCTCTCCGGTGTCTATATAAACCGGAGGGTTTTAGTCCGTAGGACAACATACACAACAACAATCATACCATAGGCTAGCTTCTAGGGTTTAGCCTCTCCGATCTCGTGGTAGATCTACTCTTGTACTACCCATATCATCAATATTAATCAAGCAGGACGTAGGGTTTACCTCCATCGAGAGGGCCCGAACCTGGGTAAAACTTCGTGTCCCTTGCCTCCTGTTACCATCCAGCCTAGACGCACAGTTCGGGACCCCCTACCCGAGATCCGCCGGTTTTGACACCGACATTGGTGCTTTCATTGAGAGTTCCTCTGTGTCGTCGCCATCAGGAAGGATGCCTCGCTCCATCTTTAAAGACGGCACCGTTGCTAAGGGAGCTTTGGCTGTCGGCCAAACCCTCCGGCTAGGTGGTTTTCTTATGACACATCCCTAGCATAGCGAACGTGCAAACTTCCACCTCTGGTTCATCTGTCCGAAAACGCGAAACACTGGGGATACTTTCCCGGATGTCCCCCCCTTCGCCGGTATCACCGACTACCACGTTAGGGCACACCTAGCACCGCTCATTGTCATGTCATGCATCGACATGCTTATGTTTGCATTATACTTATTGTTTCTTCCCCCTCTTCTCTCCGGTAGACTAGGAGACCGATGTCGCTGCTGCCCCAGTCGACTACGGTGTTGACGACCCCTCCTTCTTGCCAGAGCAACCAGGCAAGGCCCCCCCTTGATCACCAGATATCGCTTATTCTTCTCTCTACTGCTTGCATTAGAGTAGTGTAGCATGTTACTGCTTTCTGTTAATCCTATTCTGATGCATAGCATGTCCTTGCTACTATTGTTGTTATCTTTACCTGCAATCCTAAATGCTTAGTATAGGATGCTAGTATTCCATCAGTGGCCCTACATTCTTGTCTGTCTGCCATGCTATACTATCGGGTCGTGATCACTCAGGAGGTGATCACGGGTATATACCTATATACATAATATATGATACCTGTGGTGACTAAAGTCGGGTCGGCTCGTAGAGTACCCGCGAGTGATTCACGGATTGGGACCGAAAGGATGTTTGTCCCGACGGCCCTCTGAGCAGACCTTTGTGGCAGAGCGACTAGGCAGGTTGAGACCACCTAGGAGAGGTGGGCCTGGCCCTGGTCGGCGTCCGCGATTACTTCAAAATAACACACTTAACGAGATCTTGGTATTTGATCTGAGTCTGGCCACTGGCCTATACGCACTAACCAACTACGCGGGAACAGTTATGGGCACTCAACATCGTGGTACCAGTTGAAGCCTTCGTGACGTTAGCGACTGAGCGGCGCGCGCCAGATTGGATCGTAAGCTTGCGCTTGTATTAAGGGGGCTAGGTCTGCTTTCGGCCGTGTACGCTACGTGTAGGTGTGCAATGGGCGATGGGCCCAAACCCCTGCGCACATAGGATTTAGACTGGCGTGCTGACCTCTCTGTTGTGCCTAGGTAGGGTTGCGACGTGTTGATCTTCCGAGGCTGGGCATGACCCATGAAAGTGTGTCCGACCAAAGGGGATCGAGCGTGTTGGGAAATGTGGTGCACCCCTGTAAGGAAGTTTATCTATTCGAATAGCCGTGTCCCTTGGTAAAAGGACGACCTAGAGTTGTACCTTGACCTTATGACAACTAGAATCGGATACTTAATAAACACACCCTTTCAAGTGCCAGATACAACCCGGTGATCGCTCTCTCACAGGGCGACGAGGGGAGGATCGCTGGGTAGGATTATGCTATGCGATGATACTTGGTTAACTTACCATCTACTCTCTTCTACCGCTTCAAGATGGAGGCTGCCAGAAGCATATTCTTTGATAGGACTAGCTATCCCCCTCTTATTCTAGCATTCTGCAGTTCAGTCCACATATACTACCCCTTTCATTGATACCAATGCATATGTAGTGTAGCTCCTTGCTTGCGACTACTTTGGATGAGTACTCACGGTTTCTTTGTTTCCCTCTTTTCCCCCTTTCTATACCTGGTTGTTGCGACCAGACATTGGAGCCCACGAGCCAAACGCCACTGTCGACGACGACTCCTACTACACTGGAGGTGCCTACTACTACGTGCAGGCCGCCGCCGACGATCAGGAGTAGTTTAGGAGGATCCCAGGCAGGAGGCCTGCGCCTCTTTCGATATGTATCCCAGTTTGTGCTAGCTATCTTATGGCAACTTGTTTAATTTATGTCTGTACTCAGATATTATATACCTCTCCGACAATCGGAGTGACAAATCCTAATCTTGATCTATGCCAACTCAACAAGTACCATCAGAGACACCTGTAGAGCACCTTTATAATCACCTAGTTACGTTGTGACGTTTGCTAGCACACTAAATGTTCCTCCGGTATTCGGGGGTTGCATAATCTCATAGTCATAGGAACATGTATAAGTCATGAAGAAAGCAATATCAATATACTAAATGATCAAGTGCTAAGCTAATGGAATGGGTCAAGTCAATCACATCATTCTCTAATGATGTGACCCCGTTAATCAAATGACAACTCATGTCTATGGCTAGGAAACTTAACCATCTTTGATTCAACGAGCTAGTCAAGTATAGGCATACTAGTGACACTCTGTTTGTCTATGTATTCACACATGCACTAAGTTTTCGGTTAATACAATTCTAGCATGAATAATAAACATTTATCATGATATAAGTAAATATAAATAACAACTTTATTATTGCCTCTAGGGCATATTTCCTTCAGTCTCCCACTTGCACTAGAGTCAATAATCTAGATTACACAGTAATGATTCTAACACCCATGGAGTCTTGGTGCTGATCATGTTTTGCTCGTGAGAGAGGCTTAATCAACGGGCCTGCAATATTCAGATCCGTATGTACTTTGCAAATATCTATGTCTCCCTCCTTGACTTGGTCGCGGATGGAATTGAAGCATCTCTTGATGTGCTTGGTTCTCTTGTGAAATCTGGATTCCTTTGCCAAGGCAATTGCACCAGTATTGTCACAAAAGATTTTCATTGGACCTGATGCACTAGGTATAACACCTAGATCGGATATGAACTCCTTCATCCAGACTCCTTCATTTGCTGCTTCCGAAGCAGCTATGTACTCCACTTCACACGTAGATCTCGCCACGACGCTCTGCTTGGAACTGCACCAACTGACAGCTCCACCATTCAATAATAATACATATCCGGTCTGTGACTTAGAGTCATCCGGATTAGTGTCAAAGCTTGCATTGACGTAACCATTTACGACGAGCTCTTTGTCACCTCCATAAATGAGAAACATATCCTTAGTCCTTTTCAGGTATTTCAGGATGTTCTTGACCGCTGTCCAGTGATCCACTCCTGGATTACTTTGGTACCTCCCTGCTAAACTAATAGCAAGGCACACATCAGGTCTGGTACACAGCATTGCATACATGATAGAACCTATCGCCGAAGCATAGGGAATGACTTTCATTTTCTCTCTATCTTCTGTAGTGGTCGGGCATTGAGTCTGACTCAACTTCACACCTTGTAACACAGGCAAGAACCACTACAAAAAAAAGACACATCCATGACATTTTGGGCCGAACGCATTTTTTTTCTTCTGTCATACATATGACACTTCTATGACGATAATTGTGACAAAACCCGGTATCATCGTAGATGTGGTGGGCTCCTACTTCTATGACAAAAAATCATGATAGTAAATGGGCTTTTCGTCCTGGGCGGGCCGGAGACGCAGCTGCATGACATTCTTTGGGCCGTCCATGACGGAAAAAACCATGGTAGAAGCGAGGAGGAGGAAAATTTCAGGGAGTTCCCGGTACGGTGGGAGGTCGGGGGCCGAGCGATGCGCTTTCTCTCGTACACGTACGCGTGTGTGTGCGAGGCATTGGCTCTAACTGAACTCGAGCAAGGCGTTGGGCTCGAACTGAACCCGAGCGATTGCACTGCAGGCTACGCATTACTGAACCCGAGCGATCGATCGATGGCTGTTAACTGAATCCGATCGAGCGATTCCTTCGCTACTGCTGCTAACTGAAGCCGATCAATGCTGCCTTTGGATGAACAGTGGGCGTTGCGGGGGGGGGGGGGGGGGGTGGATGAACAGTTCCCTGTGGGGGGTGGATGAACAGGACTCCGTGGTGTTGCCTCTGGATGAACAGGACCCCGATCGATCGAGCCGGTTGGGGTTGGATGAACAGGACCCCGTGGAGGGCTGGATGAACAGGACCACCCCGTGGAGGACATGATGAACAGTAGACGGTGGAGGGCAGGATGAACAGTAGCCTGTGGAGGGGTGGTTGAATAGGAGCCCGTGGAGAGGGCTGGTTGAACAGTAGCCGGTGGAGTAGCGCGCGGTGGAGGCTGGATGAACAGGAGCCCGTGGATGAACAGTCGCATGTGGAGGCTGGAGGAGGTCGACGGTGGATGAACAATAGCTTGTGGAGGCTAGAGGGGGTCGACGGTGGAGATGAATAGTATCTCGTGGAGTCCCGTTTTGTGGTACGCCACACCCCTCCCGATGAACAGGACCCCCGTTTTGACCGTAGCGCTCCAACACAAGTCCGTTTCCTCCGTTTTGCGGTACGCCAGACCCCTCTCGATCAATAGGACCCCGTTCCTAATGTAGGAGGTTCGTTTCCTTCGTTGTGCGGTACGCCATGCCTCGTTTCCATCGCTTGTTCCGTCCAAGCCCTCTCGATGAACACGACCACGCATTCCGTTCCGACCCAGCCGGTTGGCTCCCACGCGTTCCGTTGCCTCCCGATGAACACGACGCATCCCGTTGCCTCCTGATGAACACGACGCATTCCGTTGCCTCCCCATGAACACGACGCATTCCGTTGCCTCCCCATGAACACGACAACGACGCTGTTTCTCCGTTCCGACCCAGCCATGTACACAAGCCCTCGCCGTACGTATGCGCGAGTAGGCGTTCGAGACCCCGCCCGTATGTACACATACGTGGCCATATTTTCTTTCTTGCACCCTGGCCGCTGTATGTACGTGTACATGCTACGTGCGCGCCTCTACTACCATACGTGCGCGCCTCTACATCGACCAGTATGTACGTACACGTTCGCGACCAGAATGACAACGCTACGTATGCTTCGACCAGGTGGGTCCCGACTGTCAGGCACTTCCTTGCCTGCGAAGATGTAGCTGGTGGGTCCCAGCAGTCAGGGGGCGAATCGTTTTTTTGCCCGGACGCACTTCCTTGCGTGCGGAGATGTAGCTGGTGGGTCCCAACAATCAGGGGGAAACGTTTTTTTTCGCGAAATACAGTGGCCCGTCCGGTGGGTCCCAACTTTCAGGTGGAGGAATCATTATTTTCCGCATAATAAGGAGGCACTTCCTTGCTGCGGTCGTGGACCCAGCTGTCAGCCTCTCCACGTATAGTCCACGTCCGATGGAAGTCGTTCCTTGACCATGTTGACCACGCCGCGCCGAGAGCACCAAGGCGGTGGACGACGGCGAGGCCTAGGAAGGGGACGACACAGAGGCAGGGAAGACTCAGCAGTTGTTTCCCACACAGAGGGGAGTACGACTGTACGAGGGTTTACTGGTTCGTCTGCCGTCGCCGGAGAATAACAGCAGGTGTGGGTGAGTAGAGGGATGGCTAGGCCAGTGATGGGAGTACGGTCGGGCAGTGAGGCCTGCGCGGCAGCACAGCCGGCTGCGAGGAGGAGGGAGCAGGCAGTCCCGCCGATGCTTGTTTGAGCGGCTGGAGCAGGAAGAACAGAGATTGAAGAAGCACGACGGCCATTGGATGGACATCCAACAGTCAGTGCTTGTGCGTCAACCTTTTTTTAGGAAAGCCTCAAATCTATGGAAAACAGCATACAACCCATCTGCCATTATTTCTAATAATTTACAGCCCATTTGCTAATTCTTAAGGTTTTTTTGGAGCCCATATTCTTTTTGTTAGCATTACAGCCCATATTGTGGCAACAGTTAAAAAATTATACGAAATTTTGCATATTTCGGTGCGGTCCGAACTGTTTTTAATCCCGAATTTTGGACTCACATTCAAACTGATTTTAAAAATAAATGTATATCAATATAAAATCCAACAAATTCTCCACGCATAAAAATTAATGCAATTTAAAATCTTGAAATGAAAAAAAAGATATTTGAAACTAATTGCCGGTTTGATGTGTTTTAAAAATGTACAACCCATTTCTCATTACTGATGGGCCATTTTCTCGGCCAGCCGAATGAAAGCTCTCCTCGTCTTGAAAAATTTGCAGCCCAACAGGCCTGACAAAGCGACTTATTTGGCAAAGCAATAAAAAACTGGGCTGTGGCCGTGGACCCAGCTGTCAGCCTCTCCACGTAGAGTACTCTTCCGATGGAAGTCGTTCCTTGACCACGTTGACCACGCCGCGTGGAGAGCACCACGGCGGTGGACGACCGCGAGGCCTAGGAAGGGGATGATGATACGTCTCCCTCGTATCTAATTTTCCAAACACTTTTGCCCTTGTTTTGGACTCTAACTTGTATGATTTGAATGGAACTAACCCGGACTGACGCTGTTTTCAGTAGAATTGCCATGGTGTTGTTTTATGTGCAGAAAACAAATATTCTCGGAATGACCTGAAACTCCACGGAACATCTTAGAAAAAACAATAAAAAATCCTCACCAAAGATGAAGACCAGGGGGCCCACACCCTTCTCACGAGGGTGGGGGGCGGCCCCCTAGGGCGCGCCCCCCTACCTCGTGGGCCCCCTGGAAACCCTCCGACGCCAACTCCAACTCTATATATTTACTTTCAGAGAGAAAAAAATCAGAGAGAAGAAATCATCGTGTTCTACGATACGGAGCCGCCGCCAAGCCCTAAAACCTCTCGGGAGGGCTGATCTGGAGTCCGTTCGGGGCTCCGGAGAGGGGGATTCGTCGCCGTCGTCATCATCAACCATCCTCCATCACCAATTTCATGATGCTCACCACCGTGCGTGAGTAATTGCATCGTAGGCTTGCTGGACGGTGATGGGTTGGATGAGATTTATCATGTAATCGAGTTAGTTTTGTTAGGGTTTGATCCCTAGTATCCACTATGTTCTGAGATTGATGTTGCTATGACTTTGTTATGCGTAATGCTTGTCACTAGGGCCCGAGTGCCATGATTTCAGATCTGAACCTATTATGTTTTCATGAATATATGTGAGTTCTTGATCCTATCTTGCAAGTCTATAGTCACCTACTATGTGTTATGATACGGCAACCCCGAAGTGACAATAATCGGGACCACTCCTGGTGATGACCATAGTTTGAGGAGTTCATGTATTCACTATGTGCTAATGCTTTGTTCCGGTTCTCTATTAAAAGGAGGCCTTAATATCCCTTAGTTTCCAATAGGACCCTGCTGCCATGGGAGGGTAGGACAAAAGATGTCATGCAAGTTCTTTTCCATAAGCACGTATGACTATATACGGAATACATGCCTACATTACGTTGACGAATTGGAGCTAGTTCTGTGTCACCCTATGTTATGACTGTTACATGATGAACCGCATCCGGCATAATTATCCATCACTGATCCGGTGCCTACGAGTTTTCCATATACTGGTTTACGCTTATTTACTTTCCCGCTGCTACTGTTACAATCACTACAGAATACCAAAAACATTACTTTTGTTGTCTTTACTTTTGTTGCTGCTACCACCACTATCATATTACTTTGCTACTAAACACTTTGCTGTAGATACTAAGTTTCCAGGTGTGGTTGAATTGACAACTCAGCTGCTAATACTTGAGAATATTGTTTGGCTCCCCTTGTGTCGAATCAATAAATTTGGGTTGAATACTCTACCCTCGAAAGCTGTTGCGATCCCCTATACTTGTGGGTTATCAAGACAAATTTCTGGCGCCGTTGCCGGGGAGCATAGCTCTATTCTTTGAGTCACTTGGGATTTATATCTGCTGGACACTATGAAGAACTTGAGAGATCCAAAAACCAAGATCTATCCCTCAACTACGAGGGGAGGTAAGGAACTGCCATCTAGCTCTGCACTTGATTCACCTTCTGTTATGAGTCTGGTGGGTCCCGACTGTCAGGCACTTCCTTGCCTGCGAAGATGTAGCTGGTGGGTCCCAGAAGTCAGGGGGCGAATCGTTTTTTTGCCCGGACGCACTTCCTTGCGTGCGAAGATGTAGCTGGTGGGTCCCAACAATCTGGGGGAAACATTTTTTTTCGCGAAATACAGTGGCCCGTCCGGTGGGTCCCAGCTTTTAGGTGGAGGAATCATTATTTTCCGCGTAATAAGGAGGCACTTCCTTGCTGCGGCCGTGGACCCAGCTGTTAGCCTCTCCACGTATAGTCCACGTCCGATGGAAGTCATTCCTTGACCATGTTGACCACGCCACGCCGAGAGCACCAGGGCGGTGGACGATAGCGAGGCCTAGGAAGGGGACGACACAGAGGCAGGGAAGACTCGGCAGTTGTTTCCCATGCAGAGGGGAGTACGATTGTACGAGGGTTTACTGGTTCGTCTGCCGTCGCCGGAGAATAACTGCCATCTAGCTCTGCACTTGATTCACCTTCTGTTATGAGTAAGTTTGCGACACCTACATCTGCTTCTGCTATTCATTCTGATATGCCGCATGTTATTGATGATGCCACTTCTGCTATGCATGATACTTATGATGAAACTGCTTCTATGCCTGATACTACTGTGCCCCTTAGTGAATTTCTTGATGAACAAATTGCTAGGGCTAGAGAAAAAGAAATTATTGAATCTGAATACGATGATGATAGTGATGATGAAAATATGCCTGTTATTCCTGAGGGCTATCTTTTTGATATGTAATCTTCTGCCGCTATTTTAGCTTGCAAAGATAGATATGAGCTTAAGAGGTTATTAATTAAATGGAACAAAGAATCACTTAGAGATAAAATGAAACCCGACCCTGCTTTTGCTACTTCACCTATATGTGTTCCTGATAAGGATTATGAATTCTCTGTTGATCCTGATATAATTACTTTGGTTGAGTCTAATCCATTTTATGGCTATGAATCTGAAACTGTTGTGGCACATCTTACTAAATTAAATGATATAGCTGCCCTGTTTACTAATGATGAGAGATCGCGTTACTTTTATATACTCAAAATATTTCTGTTCTCATTAAAGGGTGATGCTAAGATATGGTTTAATTCTCTTGATCCTGGTTTTGTGCGTAGTCCCCAGAATATGATTTATTACTTCTCTGCTAAATATTTCCCAGCTCATAAGAAGCAAGCTGCTTTGAGGGAAATATACAACTTTGTGCAAATTAAAGAAGAGAGTCTCCCACAAGCTTGGGGGAGGCTTCTCAAGTTACTTAATGCTTTGCCTGATCATCCTCTTAAGAAACCTGAAATACTTGAGATCTTTTATAATGGACTAACCAATGCTTCCAGAGATTACCTGGATAGTTGTGCTGGTTCTCTTTTCAGGGAAAGAACACCGGATGAAGCTAAAATTCTATTGAATAATATGTTGACAAATGAAAATAATTGTGCACCTCCTGAGCCAGCTCCTGCTCCAATTACTGAGTCTATTCCTAAACCAACTCCGAAGAAGAGAGGTGTCCTATTCCTCAGTCCCGAAGATATGCAAGAGGCAAAGAAATCTATGAAAGAAAAAGGTATTAAAGCTGAAGATGTTAAGAATTTACCTCCTATTGAAGAAATACATGGTCTTAATTCACCGCCTGTTGAAGAAACATATGATCTCAATTCTTTATTTATTGAAGAACCTCCTGATTCCGATATCCCGACACAGGTAGTAAAGGTAAATTCTCTCTATAGATTTGATGAAGGTGATATCCCTCACTATAAGCCTACTAGGCAATGCTTTGATGAGTTTGATAATTTTATTGTTAAACAAGAAAATTTCAATGCTTATTTTGGTAGACAATTGAAATATGATTCCGATATGCTTAAATACTTGGGTGATTATATGGCTAATATTAAAGGTGAACTTAAACTTGTTAGCAAACATGCTTCTATGGTTACCACTCAAGTAGAACAAGTACTTAAGGCTCAAAAAGAAGTGCTTAATGAAATGAATAGTAAGAAAAATGATTATGCTGTTAGAGTGGCCACTAGAACTGGTAGAATGACTCAGGAACCTGTGTATCCTGAAGGCCACCCTAAGAGAATCGAGCAAGATTCTCAAAGAAATAATATTGATGTTCCTAGTTCTTCTAAAAAGAAGAAGAAGAAAAATGATAGAACTGTGCAAACTTCTAGTGAACCTATTGCTGAACCACCTGATAATCCAAATGATATATCTTTGTCTGATGCTGAAACACAATCTGGTAATGAACATGAACCTAGTAAAAATATTAATGATGATGTTCATGATGATGCTAAACCTAGTAATGATAATGATGTAGAAATTGAACCTGCTGTTGATCTTGATAACCCACAATCAAAGAATCAATGTTATGATAAAAGAGACTTTGTTGCTAGGAAACATGGTAAAGAAAGGGAACCTTGGGTTCAGAAACCCATGCCCTTTCCTTCGAAACCATCCAAGAAAAAGGATGATGAGGATTTTGTGCGATTTGCTGAAATGATTAGGCCTATCTTTTTGCGTATGAGATTAACTGATGTGCTCAAAACAAATCCTTATGCTAAATATATGAAGGATATCATTACTAATAAAAGAAAGATACCGGAAGTTGAAATTTCCACCATGCTTGCTAATTATACTTTTAAGGGTGGAATACCAAAGAAACTTGGAGACCCCGGAGTACCTACTATACCTTGCTCCATTAAAAGAAATTATATTAAAACTGCTTTATGTGATCTTGGAGCCGATGTTAGTGTTATGCCTCTCTCTTTATATCGTAGACTTGACTTGAATAAGCTAAGACCTACTGAAATATCTTTGCAAATGGCTGATAAATCAACTGCAGGGGAGGAGGGAGCAGGCAGTCCCGCCGGCGCTTGTTTGAGCGGCTGGAGCAGGAAGAGCAGAGATTGAAGAAGCACGACAGCCGTTGGATGGACATCCAACAGTATACATGCCATCTGTGGAAAGCCTCAAATCTGTGGAAAACAGCATACATCCCATCTGCCATAATTTCAAATAATTTACAGCCCATTTGCTAATTCTTACGGGTTTTTTTGGAGCCCATATTCTTTATGTTAGCATTACAGCACATATTGTGGCCACGGTTAAAAAATTATACGAAATTTTGCATATGTCGGTGCGGTCTGGACTGTTTTTAATCCCGAAATTTCGAGTCACGTTCAGACTGATTTTAAAAATAAATGTATATCAATATAAAATCCAATAAGTTGTCCACGCATAAAAATCAATGCAATTTAAAATCTCGAAATGAAAAAAAGATATTTGAAAATAATTGCCGGTTTGATGTGTTTTAAAAATGTACAGCCCATTTCTCATTACTGATAGGCCATTTTCTCGGCCAGCCGAATGAAGCTCTCCTCGTCTTGAAAGATTTGTAGCCCAGCAGGCCTGATAAAGCGACTTACTTGACAAATCACAAAAGAACTGGGCTAGCCATTTTCAGAAAGAAAAAAACTACTGGGCTGGTGTGTGGTAAACATAAAAGAAAAGGCTGTCTAGACAGGCCAGAGTGTCCCGCACAGCCCAGTTGACACCCTGCTTCCGTCTCAAAAACAAATTAGATAAATGCCACTCCAATTATGGCGATTCATAAAAATGCCACTGCAATTTCCAAACTTTGAAAAATGCCACTGCAATTTTTGCAAACTTTGAAAAACGCCACTGCAGTTTGCAAACTTTGAAAAAGGCCACTCCAGACTTCGAAAAATGCCATTAGAAATGGCATGAGAAATGGCATTTTTCAAAGTTTGGAAATTGCAGTGGCATTTCTCGGATACACCAGATTTGGAGTGGCATTTATCAAATTAACCCAAAACAAAAATAACTGGGCGAGCTGCTGGGTCCCTGGTGTCAGCCACTCGTTGTGCAATTCTCTCGTTTATTGACTACGTTGACAATGGCATGGGACCCAGATGTCAGAAATCCACTAGGAGGAGCCATTTTTTATTGGCTTGAAATAAGGAGGCACTTGCTTGCGTACTGCCATGACCTTGGCGGGTCCCTGCTGTCATCCTCTCCACGTACAGTACCAGTTAGTCGTGCTTCAAAACTGATCGACACGCCATTAAAAAAGTAAAGGTCGATAACTAATGCGGCACCTCGGGCCAACGCGGCCAGATCAAATTTTGCACGAGAAATTACATACCATGTTTCGTTGGCATGTGGTCCCGTTCCAACATATCAGTGAGACGACGGCGAGTAGTAGGAGTATTTCCGAACGGACGTGTAGGCCGGGGCGCCTCTTCGTGAACCGTGGCAAACTCGCAACCGTCCACCGACTCTTCGCCTTTCCCTCTCGATTTGGAACTGCTGTCGCACGCTCTTCCTCTCCCTCCTCCATTTTCCTTCAGCCCTTCACCCTTTCTTCTGCCGTTGTTCGATCGTCTTCTCCATGGAGGGAACAGGCCAGAAACGACCCCGTTATTCTTGCCCCGATCTGAAAGATGACGTGGTGGAGGAACTCATTGATCGGTGCGACGTCATCACCTCGGCTAGCATGGCAGGTTCGTTCAAGCCCATTCTCGACTCAACTAATAACATCATTACAAAGAACCCAAGAGTCAAGGAGCGGTTTGATCTCCCCTATCTTGTTCGCCGTTTCCCTGATGACTGGCGCCGGCACGACGGAGGCCTCGCCCTGTGCCAGTTGATGCCGCTTGATAATGATACGTATGATGTTAAGATGCCATCGCTCGAGGGCAAGGCTTGGGCGGGCGCAAATGGAGATTGGGTTGTTTACATTGGGTCCAACTGCGAGTGGGAACTTGTGAATGTGTACACTCGTCACCGGGTTCCACTTCCAAAAATCTCAGCACACTGCCCAGAGGTTGAGCACACCGGTAATGTACGCACGTTCAAATACGATCATGGTGACTGTCTTCTACGGAAGATAGCAATTTGTCGAGTTCCCAACCGCTCTTGGAATTACAACAACTATCAAGTTGTTGCTATCTTCGACAAGCTTGTTGCCGTCCTTCGTGGTTCGACTCGATGGATATTGCTCAAAAATCAGTTTCTGTACACGGATGAGTACTGTGATGCAATTCAATACGAGGGCCTTGTGTTTGCTGCCACCACTCGTGGCACTGTTTTTGCATGGCATCCTAGTAGTTTCGGTACGTTTGTCTTCCACCGTAATTATAATTGTTTCATCCACATGCATGCGGGTTAGCAAGTTTCCCTTTACTAATTAACCTTCTTCTTGTGTTTCCAAGGTCCTGTGAACATCCCACCACCTATACTTGAAAAATTTTATAACCAAGGGGGAGATGACGATGGTGATGATCACGAGCATGAGGACGAGCAGCGCCGATATACTCTGTGGCGCCTGGCAACTAATTCCGATGGATCACCTCTTCTTGTGTGTATACAACCCACTGATGATGTTACTGGTAAGGAAGCAGGTGTCTCCCATGGTCGCACTCTCCGGACCTATTCCAACACCCGTTGCATGGTATTCGGGATGGATACTAGTGTGCTAGCGCCAACTCCTTCTCCCTGGCACAGAATTGATAGTCTTGGAGAAAACTCGCTCTTCCTTGGACAAAACTATCCGATGATGGTGAAAGGCGATCCAACTGCTGTTGACACATTTATGAGAAGCAACTGTGTCTATACCTCGGACATTTGGGTGGTTCCCTACCCTCGTACTGATATAGTAGGCCGCTTCAGCCTGGATGATCGGTCCTGCGTTAGTCTCCAGATCGACAACAGATGGCCCGTCCCAGAGAATCAGTTGTGGTTCAAAGCAAGTGTTTGCAACGCCGCGGAATGGTTGAGTTGAAGTTCATTTCATGGCTTGTTATTTGTTGTGTGGTGAAAACTTTAGTATTTATAATGTATCCTCATTGTCAATGTGGGTTGATGACCTGTTGTGTGTAATAAAATTATATGCCCGTGATAAACTTACTAAATTTATGAATGGCTTTCGAGTCGCTTCTCTAAATTTGTACTAGCTTCACATGCTTCGCGCGTCGGGCATTTTTTTTACTGTAGCCATATGTTAATGTGTTCGTTGTACGTAACCAGCACCTTGAATCCTTGATATTAGTATACTATATACTAGTAGGAGTAAGTAGTAGGAGTAGTAGGGTGGCATGGGCTAGAACAAGCATTCACGTCCAGGAGGACGGCACAGCCACCACCACGACATCCATCTGACACCATATTATTTCTTGGAGTCTGTGCTAGAGCAATCTCTTCAACCTCGTCATTTCTCTAACTTCAGCCATCGCGCGGCGGGCGAGGTGGGGGTTTGCCGATAGTCGGTTTCCTTAACTGCGGTCCCACTTGTAAGGCCAACTCCAACGCACGACCCCAAACGCACCTCCGTTTTGCACGGACTCCAATGATAATTTTGACTAGAAAAGCAAGAGCAAAGAAAACAAGAACCACAAGAATACATTTTACTACTCCTGTAAGTTGGATTAGTGCCTTCTCGATGCATTCATTGTTGATCTGCGGAGGCTCGATCTTGCGTCTGTGCTAGCTAAAAGTGATAGAACATCTACTAAATTGCGCTCTATCAATATATGGATGTACTCTTCTTCCCAATACAAAAACTTGCATCCATTCTACTCCCTCCGTTGCACAATACATGCCTTCTATTTGTCAAAATATATATGTATCTAGACATGTCTTAGTATATAGGTACATCCATTTTTGGACAAATGGAAGTCAAGTATTTTGGAACGGAGGGAGTACACAATAAAAATTTGAAGTTAGCACAACTAGTCTAATCCGAGAGCAGAACCGAAGATTTGGTTCGGTTCTTCCTCCTTTTGCCGACACGTGGGACATCCAACATCCAGGTCGTGTCATGAAAGAAAATAGAGTGGTAGTTGAAGCCACGAGATGTGCATCTTGGGTTAAACTATAAATAGAATCTTACTACTCTTGAGTAACTCCAAAAGCGGCCACCGAAGATCTTTATTGGATTTGTTTTTCATCACCAGCACGTCGAGGCGAAAGATGTGCAGGTTCAGTGGGTCCTCTTGCATTTTCACTGACATGTGGGGCCGCATGTGAGCAAACAGAAGATGGGCTCCGTGCGTCCGCTGGCTGGCTGAGAAGAGAGATAGAGGAGGGCTGAGCACGGACTGCAGGAAATTTGTTCTACGTACCTCGATATAGTGGGGTGGCATGGGCCATAACTTAGTAGCATTCACGTCTAGCAGTACGGCACACGCCACTCACACGAGTCCCATCCGACACCAATTTTCTTGGAGTCCGTGCTACAACCATCTCTTCTCCCTCCTGTTTTCTCAGCCATCCAACAAGATAATTACTGTAGTATCATATACTACTACATGGATTTGACGGAAAGATAAAAATACATACGGATCCATCAACGTTCAACGACATCCTCACGCCCTAGTGTGCCGGGTCACCAACCGACGTGTGAGGAGCAGCGGCGTTGGCGGCGAGCTTAACGTGCTTCTGAACAGTGCCGTCCAAGGTTGCCCTACGCTCCAAGAAGGCCAGCGTCCTATCGTCCTCCTCTTGCATGTAGTAGTCCTTGTGGACGATTTGCGCGTAGACGTGGGTGATTATGTCGATGGTGTCTTGCTGCGCCAGGCGCTACGCGGCGAGCGCGACCTCGAGGTGGACATTCTCCGGCGCGACGGTGGGCAGTCGCAGGGCCACTAGTGCATCGAAGAGGTTGTTACCATAGTGGCCGTTGAGGGCGGCGGGCATCGCAGAGCCTGGGCGCGTCGGCTGGAGGCTTACGTCAAAGTCGTCCGCAAGCTTCTTGACGACGGTGAACTTGTCGAGGAAACCGACGAGGACCTCATCGAACAAGGAGACGAAGCTGTTGTCCAAGCGGCCCCTCGCCCTGGCGGCCTCAAGCAATACTACCTGGAGACGTTCCTTGGTGCCGGTGGACGTGGTAGTACTCCTAAATCCATACAGTGGTGCTACTAGTACTAGTAGTAGTACTACCAATGTAGTAGTAGGAGTACTAGCACTGTACTACCCGTTGGTCAAATTATTACGTGCTACTCCTCACGGTGAAGTGACAAGACCCTGCGCCGGAGATGACACCTGAGTATAGGCGCCGTGTTCAGCATACCATAGTCAGCCTCACCGTCTGCAGTCACTATCATCATGGCTGTAGAGCTAGCCTGCTTACAACTAGCCCTGTTCAACATAATTTCCCGTGCGTAGATGCCCGTGCATTGCACGGAACACCAAGATTGGGGGTGGACGGCTCCGACAGCGGCCATCGCGCCAGATTTTTCCACGGCCTTCTACTCCTAGATTGTGCGAGACAAGGAGTTGTTTGTAAATAGGGAACAAGTGCGGGCATCTTTTTGCAAAAATGGAGAAGCTTGGTTTGTATGCGTCAGATCTAGATCCGACGGCTATTGGTGAAAGATGGGAGGCACAACATCATCACCAACTCAGGACCTGTTTGATTCGCAGGATTTTGAAAACGCAGGAATAGGACACGGCAATATTACAAGTTTCAAACTGATATTACAAATGTTAGGAGTAATGCTGCACCTACGAAGAGGGAATTACTAGGAAGTTTACGTAAGAACTTTCGTTACTTTAGGTGGATGCAGCATTATCGTACAAACTAAAATCCATCGCCCTGACAAGTCACTAATGGGCAAATAAGTTTTCGAGTCTCTGGCCACTTGATGTTTCAAAAACAAATTCAGCTTCTGCGGAGAAATGAGCTCCACCGTGTACCCACGCGGGTGTGGCTGGGCACGAAGCGTGAGTACGTGCACGGTGCACCTATTCTCTTCTTGTATACATACACCACCTACGTGGGGTTGTGTGAGAGAGATACAAACCTAGAGAGATATAGTGTGTGGGTTCTTGAGAGTTTTTTTTGTGTGGGGGGGGGGGTCAATCAAAAATTTTAACATATGCAATGTGTGTGAAATAGAGTCCTGGATATAACATATATATAGAGGGGGCGATCCACGAGAAGAGAGTGGAGGTATCATCGGCTTGAGGTGTCCATACACTCGAAGAGAGGGATGATGTGTGTGTGTGTGTGTGTGCGTGCACGATCGATAAAGAGTGCCATCGAATTTGTGTGTGCCCACGTCAAAGATATAGAGTGGCTGGCCTACTGGAACGTGAGATGGGACATGTGCAGTTTGTCTCTGTGGCATGGATACCTACCTGCAGCGCTCGACTATCGGTGTGTGGTGGGGGAAGAGGGAGGCCCAATTAACTATAGAGGTACAATGGCTGGTATATGTGTGGAGGAGGAGAGAGGCCTACCTCATGTATTAAGGACATCGATCTGCCTCATGCATTAAGGGAGATCGATCGACATCCATGCATATGTGCAGGAGATGAATAAGGTTGGGAGAGAGACAGAGCTAGAGTGTTGGAGGGGGTGGTAGTGGAGTTGCTTCTAACAAATGGTGGGATAGGCTTGCTAGACAAACGGAGGGCACGCCCGCAATATCAATAAGAGAGGAGATGGCTGCTTGTTGTCTGTGCACGTGCGTGTGAGAGACGGGTCAGGAGGCATGCACGAATGATGAGGGGGGACGATGTGGCTGTGGTAAGCAGACGTAACTACATAGGAAGATCAATCGCCCTTTGTAAGATAAAGGAGAGACATAACTTGTGAGGTACGTCGATCGATGGGGGGGTAGTTAAAGTCGATCTAGGTATATGTTGGGAGATCGATCGGTATACATGCATGTGTGTGTTAGAAGCAAATGAGGCACGAGGAGAAGGATAGAGAGAGAGGGATGCATGTAGGAGGTGGTACGAGAGGCATACTATATCGAGGGGGAGGAGTGTGCGAGTACGAGAACGATGAAAAGAGTGGTGGGAGTGAGGCATGGACGGTGACAAGAGAAGAGGGGAAGCTTGTGTTTGTGCTAGGCACACCTGGCTAGAGAGGCATATCGATCGATGTGTGCCGTAAAGAAGGAGCTGGGGGGCCTACACACACCATGGGTGAACGACCTAAAGTGAAAAGACGAATTTGCGCGATGGAGCTAGAGAATGCTGAGGGAGGGTGAGAGGGATGCGGGCGTGTGCATGCACAAGAGAAAGTTAGCGCTAGCTACAAAGATAAGAGGGTTGTGTGGGTGTAAAAGACGAATAGAGATCATATATACTTCATTATAAAAAGCGAATTCGGATATTTGAAGAATTTATCATAGTGTTTCAAACCGACGGATGTGTGAATATATATAACGGTGATACACATGGTGTGGTTATGAACATGGTATACTACATTTAATATGTTTTATCTCTACTCTTATAAAAAACGGAGTTGTTGATGATGGTGTGCCTGCCATCCTGCATTATAGGCCGTCTGATTTATATCTGGCGGATAGCAAGGAAACTATGATGGTTGAAGTTGGCAACAATCATGATTGTAGATTCTTATTGAAATAGAGAAACGAATTCAAATTTAGTTCGAATTGCAGCGGTAGTATAGACATTTGGAATGCACTAAAATGTTGGTATGAGTAGGTTACATGCATTATACAGCAAGCGAAAAAATTTAATCGGACATAACATGGATTCATACTCCCTCCTTCCATCTATATAGGGCGTAATGAGATTTTTAAGACCGCCTTTGACTATTGACAAGATTAATAGTACATGACATGCACAATGTGAAAATTATATCATTGAAAGAACCTTTCACAGACGAATTTAACGGTGTGCTTTGTGTAAGTTGCATGTCATATATCATTGCTCTAATATTTGGTCAAAGTTAGCATCGAAAAACGCATTAGGCCCTATATAGATGGAAGGAGGGAGTAGCTTTGAATAGCATTTGTATAGTAAAACGGGGCAAGACTCTCTCTTTGTGTGGTGTGAATAGTTTTATTTTTTTCGTTTTCTTTTTGGTTGAGGGAAGTGCGAATTGATTTGGTACGTACAAGTACAATATTACTACATGTTAGGCTTGTCCCTAAAATTCAACCCGCGTCTTGTTATATCCCGAAAATTCAGATATCGTGCTCCCAAAACTGGCGCCTTCACAACCCGCGCCTTGCTATCCTGAAATTACAACGCGCGCGAAAACTCCCTCCAGCTGCCAAATCCCGACACGCGAAATCCCCCTTCTAACCCTGAGCCGAAAGGGCCGCTAGTTCAAATCGGTGGGGGGTACTTTTGTAACACACCCTACATTTTGGACAAGCGCGTTCCTAAGTCATGCTTCACCCCCTCCCATCGCCCCCTTTTCGCCATTCGAAATCCCAGGCCGCCATAACCTCTCCGCTCCAGCCACGAAACCCCACCCTCCTCCGTCCGCCACGTCACCGCTGCCCAGCCGGAGCCTCTTCCCCGACTATGTTGTCCAGCGCAACGGCTTGACGTCCCTCGTCCACCTCCCCGAATGAGGATCCATCGTCCATCTCGCCGTCCCGCCGGTTCAGCCGCCCCGTCCTCCACCTCCAAGGAGCTGCTCTGACGATCGCCTCGTCTATCGCGGTTGCTCCATCCCCACATCGCTGCCTTAACCTGCTCCACCGGAACCACAACATCCTCACCGACTCCTCGGACGAAGTCGAGGCCTACTCGGCGCCACCAAAGAGGTTGTACACTCATCGCATCGCACCTTCTCTTTAACTCGACCTCCCGGCGCCGATGGTGCTCCATCCCGCACCCCCATGGAGCGGCTACCTTGAAGCCGGCGCCGCGGGCGACATCTCCATGGTGGCTCTCCCCTAGTGCGAGGCCCCTTCGGTGGCGGCGTCCATACCAGCCGGATCTGCTGCTGTTGCTCCGGCTCTCGCTCGATCGCTCGCTCGCCCAGCTGCTGCTGCTCTCCCCCTCGCTCGTGCTACTGCTCTGCTCTGATTAAGCCACACTTCAGTCGACTGAATCGACTTTTGGGTCATTTGATTTTCAGGGGTTGGGGGGCTCACCGGAGTTAAGGAAGAACCACCCGCAGCGGGGACGGGGGCTCGCCGGAGAGGTACCCCACTATCTATCTTAGGGTTCAGGGTGGGGGCCGAGGGGCCTAGAGGGCTGGCCGGGGCGAGTTGTTTCGGGGCGGCGAGGCAGCACTGGGGCCGGCGGTTCGGCCGGTGGTGGCTGGCGGCTCAGGGGGGTGCAGGTTGAAGATGAATTGTAGGCCCTCCCTAAACTACATGTCAAGTGCCTCTCTGCTACTATTGCGTCCAGTTTCGACAGTAGCATTCAGATTCCATAGTAAATTTCAGTTTCGACAGTTAAGTTCAGAGTCAACAGTTTTTACCTCATCTGTTGTAGTCAGGTGGTTTTTGGTGATGTTAATTTTACATCCATTTTACATCATCTATTGGAGATGCTATTATAATCCCACTTGAGATTGACGATGTCTGTCTTGTGCTGCTTCAGCCTTGACGTCTTACTGCTCTCCGGAGCTGCTCCAACGACAGAACGATCCGTCACAATAGAGTAGTGCCCTGGACGCCGTCTACAGATTCCTCAGATCTTCCTCCACACCTCCGACAGCCACCTCTGCCTTAACTGCTTCAGCGACCAACCCAATGATGCTGAGGTCGACACGGCTACGGCAAAGAGGTTGTACACTTGTTGCATCACTTATTACTATACATTCACGTCGATCCATTAGGGATATTTTGGTTCAACGGAAAAACATCGATCCACTGGTTGTTACCATCACTCTAAATTTCTGCATGCTCTCCTTACATAATCTCACCATATTTTTTTCGTATGCATGTCAGATATTGTACACAGTCATGCTGAACATGTAGAGAAAAAGAGAAGAGTTTTGCGCGGCAATACAATGTCATGCAGACATCGCTCCATGGTGGGTTCAATGGCAAACCCTCCCCACCCCTCTCCAGATTGTAATCCAGAGGAAGATATCTGTTCTGAGGCGGATTCGGACGCCGCTGACCACTCCTATTTACCCCCAAGGTGTTTGCTCTACCTTGGCATGATGATGTTAGTCATATCATGCATATGTTGCCTTGCAGTGCCTACTTTTGACATCATATATGTCATCTGCTTAGTTTAGACATGTTCTGTAATGCCACCTGTTTAGTTTCTATATCATATATGGGAATTATGCAGTCTCATGTCTTTTAGCCAGCCATAATATATGTGAAATGTGCAATGCCATCCTGTTTAACCAGGCATCATATATTTGAATGATATCTTGCCCATCCTTTTCTTCATTACATTTCCATTTGTCGACAATGTTTGTACATTAAACTACTCTTCCTGTGAATCAGCCATTTGGGTGGGAGATGGAAAAATCTGGAGTGAAAACAAGGCCTTCAGAGCAGACAGTGCTACCTGTCGAAGCAGATCTCTTGTTGGGTCCCGATAGCTCCTCAGAGATGGATTCAGAGACAGATGACCAGTCCTATTCCCCCACTGAGGTGTATGCTCTAACTTGGCACGGTTATACTGCTCATATCATGCATACGGTGTCTTGCATTGCATAGTTTAGACATCATATACACAATATTCAACACCATGTTCTTAGTTCAGACATCATATCGAATGCCCTCTGTTTAGCATATAAATCACATATGTGAATTAAATGATGCGATCCTGATTACTTAGATAACATGTAGGTGAATTATGTCATGCGATCCTGTTTAGTTATTCATCATATCTTTGAATTATGTTATGCTATGCTATCCAGTTTAGATAGACATCATATATGTGAAATTATGTCATGCTATCCGTTTTAGTTAAACAATATACATGTCAACTATTTCATGCCCTCTTTTTTCCACACTATCTATTGCATCTGTCTCTCATACAATGTCTGTACATTCAACTATGTTTCCTGTTTATCAGCCATTTGAATTGGAGCGGGTGATGCCAGTATCTAGCGGACTAAAAACACGGTCTTCAAATAAAACAGTGCTACCTCTTGGTGGAGATAGCACCCCGGTTGTACATGCACAAGAACCAGCCCTACCACACATAACCCAAACTCTCGCAGATTGTACCCCTACTACGATGGACAGAGAACCAGCTTCACCCAATCTAACCCCAACCCCAGCCGATAGTAACCCAGTTCCTGTTGACACAGCACCATCTCCACCACAGAGCTCCCAAACAAGAGCAGTTAGTAAGGCAGCTCCAGTGCCCAAAGGGCCAGTACTATCACGGCGAACCCCAACTCCACCAGTTAGTACGCTTATTCCTGTGGAGGAAGCACAACCAGCTAGTCGTAGTTTAGCATCTATCGCATTTGATGTTGTTAAATCGTATGTGCGTATCTTCCCATCTTGGAAATATTATACTGAAGATGAAGGAAAATGCCAGTTGCAGGTGTTTGTCCAGGAGTTATGTGTAAGTAATGTTATTCATGGCAATTACTTTGCTTCGTCCCATACATCCTACCTCCATGATGGTTATAATACAGCAAATTTTCCCATTTTTCTCTATAGAGAAGGACCGATTTGGAAACTCAGGATGAGGTAACCTGTGCTAATACCTCTGCTATCTTCAAGAATGCTTGGTGGCAGTATCGGAATTACCTGAAGAAAACGTACTTCACCGGCAAAGAAACTCATCAAATTCCCTTACGTTCTCCTGAGACACATTTACTGGACGATGACTGGGAACGCCTTGTTCTGTACTGGTCCCGAACCAAGAATGTGGTAAGGTCTATGAGCTCATTTTCTATTTTTAAGTATTATATTCTTGCGTCTTACTGTACTCTGTTCATGTAGAACAAGTGCCTAAACCTGAAGAACAACTGTTCTAATTTAAGATTCCATTGCTACCATAGGACATAGATATATGTTTGTTTGATGCTTTTATTATGTACTAGTACTTGGCAATAGAAGACTTGGTAGTTTAATCCTGTCCACCTTACTAATGAACTGGTTCACCGAAATGAGTTTCATATACTAGTACATGCTAAACTTGTTATGTGTCTGCTTGTTTCTTCTTTTAGAATGCTGACAGAATATTGGGGAAGAGTGCCTTATTAAGCAACGGTAAAGGAAGTAATGCAGATAAGGTTCAGGATAGTGACACATCCTGTCTTGGTTTAGTGTTGGAGTTACTGGCCACTACCGCTTGCACAAGCTATTCAAACTCACTGTCTGAATCAGTTCGGTTTCTTGAGTCTCAACTACAAGCTGAAAGACATCGATCAGCTGTGCTGCGACAAGAAGCGGAAGGACTGCGGAAGTCCCTGGAGCATTCAGATGCATACTTTCTGGTGCAACAGCAAGCGTTGGAGGATTTTAGCGCCAAACAGGACAAAGCTAATCAGCTTGCTAAGCTTATTGCCAGCATGGTGGATACCCAGGATAACGTTTCTTGAGCTCTTCTGAAGTTGTTTCAGTTATGCTCTTGTTTTGCTGCCGCGTTTATTTGCACTGGTGGCCAATTTTGACGGCCAGTGTATATGATATGCTGCTTTGTTCCCTATATTTGCACTGGTGGCGAACTTTGATGCCCAGTGGATGTAATATGTGTAATAGCCGTGATAGCCTAGCGTTAGTTGCTTGCTTATTTATTTCCTTGTTGTCTTGTTTATTTGTTTGCTTGTAGTCATTGCAGTTCTTTTTCCGCGGTTAACTAGTGGCTGCAATAACCTATTTTTTAAAACTAGGCCACAATAACCATGGGCTAATATTTACTGTAGTGACACTGGGCCTCCTACGGGCCGTAGAAACAGTGGGCCTTCTACGGGCCGTAGAAACAGTAGGCCTTCTACGGGCCGTAGAAACAACGGGCCTTCTACAGGTCGTATCATCAATGGGCCTTATACGGGCCGTATGATCGATTGGCCAAACATGGGCCAATAACAGGCCGCATTATGGCCGTAAATGGGCTAGAGTTGGAATCGTCCGTTCATGGGCCGACCGTAACGGGCCATTGTTAATAGGCTGTATTTGATGACGCTATGAAAACGTCCCAACGTATTAACGGACCACAAACGGGCCGACTGTAACCACGGGCTGAATTTGGCCCACAAGCAGAAAATGACAGTAACGGGCCGTAAGTAAACGAATGCTGGAAATGAGCCCAAGAATAAATGGGCTCTGAGAAGGCCGAAAGATAACATGGGCTGGAAACGGCCCAACGGAATAACGGGCCGTTAATGGGTATAAAGTGATACACTGTTCATTACGGGCCAGTTTCACCACGGGCCGTTAATGGGTGTAAAGTGATACACTGTTCATTACGGGCCAGTTTCACCACGGGCCGTTAATAGGCCAAGAGTTACATAGGGCCTCATATGGGCCGAAAGACGTCATGGGCCATACATGGGCCAGAAGTGAAAACGGGCTGGAATCATATTCGATGGCCTAGATGACGCTACTGGGCCTAATTCGGATAGGGCGTAACAGGCCTTGGGTTAGCGGGCTGTAAATGGGCTATATGCGAACATGCCATTAATAGGCTTTCCATGGGCCAGCCCACCACCTTTTGACCAAGTCAAATGGGCCAGCCTTTTCACAGGAATGGGCCTCTGTTGGGCCGTGCGACGTGTCAACGTATCATAGGCGCCTATCTGACCCACTGACGAGCTGACACGTGTTTCGTCCGGCCAATAAGAATTTTACACGTGGAAATTTCCCATTGGTCGGGGCTGTTAATGGGTTATCGGATCCAAACCCCGACCCGATAGCTTAACGGCGTTCCGTTATGGTGGATGCCACGTGTCGGTCACCCTTGACGAAAGCACTTCTGTGACGCACGATTTATCGTCATGGAAGTGGACACTTCCGTGATGATAATTTTGGTAATGTCATGGAACACTTCTACGACAGCACAAGTATGACTATCTTGATTTTGTCATAAATTTGTCATGGATGTACATGCATGACAAAAAAAGCGACCTACTGTGACAAACACGCATCATCACGGAAGTGTATTTTTTTGTAGTGAACCCTTTCTTTGCTTGATCCATTTTGAACTTCTTCAAAACTTTGTCAAGGTATGTGCTATGTGAAAGTCCAATTAAGCATCTTGATCTATCTCTATATATTTTAATGCCCAATATATAAGCAGCTTCACCGAGGTCTTTCATTGAAAAACTCTTATTCAAGTATCAGTTTATGCTATCCAGAAATTATATATCAGTTCCAATCAATAATATGTCATCCACATATATATTAGAAATGCTACAGAGCTCCCACTCACTTTCTTGTAAGTACAGGCTTCTCCAAAAGTCTGTATAAAACCATATGCTTTGATCACACTATCAAAACATTTATTCCAACTCTGAGATGCTTGCACCAGTCCATAAATGGATCGCTGGAGTTTGCACACTTTGTTAGCATCCTTTGGATCGATAAAACCTTCAGGTTGCATCATATAATACTCTTCTTCCAGAAATCCATTCAGGAATGCAGTCTTTACATCCATTTGCCAAATTTCATAATCATAACATGCAGCAATTGCTAACATGATTCGGACGAGCTTAAGCATCGCTACGGGTGAGAATGTCTCATCGTAGTTAACTCCTTGAACTTGTCGAAAAATTTTCGCAATAAGTTGAGCTTTGTAGACAGTAACATTACCGCAAGCGTCAGTCTTCTTCTTGAAGATCCATTTATTCTCGATGGCTTGCCGATCATGGGGAAAGTTAACCAAAGTCCACACTTTGTTCTCATACATGGATCCCATCTCGGACTTCATGGCCTCAAGCCATTTTGCGGAATCTGGGCTCATCCTCGCTTCCTCATAGTTCCTAGGTTCGTCATGGTCAAGTAACATGACTTCCAGAACAGGATTACCATACCACTCTTGTGTGGATCTTACTCTGGTTGACCTACGAGGTTCGGTAGTAACTTGATCTGAAGATACATGATCATCATCATTAACTTCCTCACTAATTGGTGTAGGAGTCACAGGAACAGATTTCTGTGATGAACTACTTTCCAATAAGGGAGCAGGTACAGTTACCTCATCAAGTTCTACTTTCCTCCCACTCACTTCTTTCGAGAGAAACTCCTTCTCTAGAGAGGATCCATTCTTAGCAATGAATGTCTTGCCTTCGGATCTGTGATAGAAGGTGTACCCAACAGTCTCCTTTGGGTATCCTATGAAGACACATTTCTCCGATTTGGGTTCGAGCTTATCAGGTTGAAGTTTTTTCACATAAGCATCGCAGCCCCAAACTTTAAGAAACGACAACTTAGGTTTCTTGCCAAACCACAGTTCATAACGTGTCGTCTCAACGGATTTAGATGGTGCCCTATTTAACGTGAATGCAGCCGTCTCTAAAGCATAACCCCAAAACGATAGCGGTAAATCTGTAAGAGACATCATAGATCACACCATATCTAATAAAGTGCAGTTATGATGTTCGGACACACCATTACGCTGTGGTGCTCTAGGTGGCGTGAGTTGCGAAACTATTCCGCATTGTTTCAAATGAAGACCAAACTCGTAACTCAAATATTCTCTTCCACGTTCAGATCGTAGAAACTTTATTTTCTTGTTATGATGATTTTCTACTTCACTCTGAAATTATTTGAACTTTTCAAATGTTTCAGACCTATGCTTCATTAAGTAGATATACCCATATCTGCTCAAATCATCTGTGAAGGTGAGAAAATAACGATACCCGCCGTGGGCCTCAATATTCATCGGACCACATACATCAGTATGTATGATTTCCAACAAATCTATTGCTCGCTCCATTGTTCCGGAGAACGGCGATTTAGTCATCTTGCCCATGAGGCATGGTTCGCAAGTACCAAGTGATTCACAATCAAGTGATTCCAAAAGTCCATCAGAATGGAGTTTCTTCATGCGCTTTACACCAATATGACCTAAACGGCAGTGCCACAAATAAGTTGCTATCATTACCAACTCTGCATCTTTTGGCTTCAATATTATGAATATGTGTGTCACTACTATTGGAGATTTAATAAAAATAGACCACTCTTCAAGGGTGCATGACCATAAAAGATATTACTCATATAAATAGAACAACCATTATTCTCTGATTTAAATGAATAACCGTCTCACATCAAACAAGATCCAGATATAATGTTCATGCTTAACACTGGCTCCAAATAACAATTATTCAGGTCTAAAACTAATCCCGAATGTAGATGTAGAGGTAGCATGCCGACTGCGATCACATCACCTTTGGAACCATTTCCCACGCGCATCGTCACCTCGTCCTTACCCAATCTCCGCTTAATCCGTAGTCCCTATTTCGAGTTGCAAATATTAGCAACAGAACCAGTATCAAATACCCAGGCACTACCGCGAGCATTAGTAAGGTACACATCAATAACCTATATATCACATATACCTTTGTTCACCTTTCCATCCTTCTTATCCGCCAAATACTTGGGCAGTTCCGCTTCCAGTGACCAGTCCCTTTGCAGTAGAATCACTTAGTCTCAGGCTTAGGTCCAGACTTGGGCTTCTTCACTTGAGCAGCAACTTGCTTGCCGTTCTTCTTGAAGTTCCCCTTCTTCCCTTTACCTTTTTTCTTGAAACTGGTGGTCTTGTTGACCATCAACACTTGATGCTCTTTCTTGATTTCTACCTCCACAGCCTTTAGCATTGCGAAGAGCTCGGGAATTGTCTTATCCATCCCTTGCATGTTATAGTTCATCACGAAGCTCTTGTAGCTTGGTGGCAGTGATTGAAGAATTCTGTCAATGACACTATCATCAGGAAGATTAACTCCCAGTTGAATCAAGTGATTATTACACCCAGACATTTTGAGTATATGTTCACTGACAGAACTATTCTCCTCCATCTTGCAGCTATAGAACTTATTGGAGACTTCATAACTCTCAACCCGGGCATTTGCTTGAAATATCAACTTCAACTCCTGGAACATCTCATATGCTCCATGACGTTCAAAACGTCATTGAAGTCCCGATTCTAAGCCGTAAAGCATGGCACATTGAACTATCGAGTAGTCATCAGCTTTGCTCTGCCAGACGTTCATAACATCTAGTGTTGCTCCTGTAGCAGGTTTGGCACCTAGCGGTGCTTCCAGGACGTAATTCTTCTGTGCAGCAATGAGGATAATCCTCAAGTTACGGACCCAGTCCGTGTAGTTGCTACCATCATCTTTCAACTTAGCTTTCTCTAGGAACGCATTAAAATTCAACGAAACAACAACACGGGCCATGTATCTACAACAACATAGACATGCAAAATACTATCAGGTACTAAGTTCATGATAAATTAAAGGTCAATTAATCAAATTACTTAAGAACTCCCACTTAGATAGACATCCCTCTAATCATCTAAGTGATCATGTGATCCAAATCTACTAAACCATGTCCGATAATCACGTGAGATGGAGTAGTTTTCAATGGTGAACATAACTTTGTTGATCATATCTGCTATATGATTCACGCTCGACCTTTCGGTCTCAGTGTTCCGAGCCATATCTGCTTATGCTAGGCTCGTCAAGTTTAACCCGAGTATTCTGCGTGTGCAAAATTGGCTTGCACCCGTTGTATGTGAACGTAGAGCTTATCACACCCGATCATCACGTGGTGTCTCCGCACGACGAACTTTCACAATGGTGCATACTTAGGGAGAACACTTTTACCTTGAAATTTAGTGAGAGATCATCTTATAATGCTACCATCGAACTAAGCAAAATAAGATGCATAAAGGATAAACATCACATGCAATCAATATAAGTGATATGATATGGCCATCATCATCTTGTGCCTTTGATCTCCATCTCCAAAGCACCGTCATGATCATCATCATCACCGGCGTGACACCTTGATCTCCATTGTAGCATCGTTGTCGTCTCGCCAACTATTGCTTCCACGACTATCGCTAAAGTAAAGCAGTTACATGGCGATTGCATTTCATACAATAAAGCGACAACCATATAGCTCCTACCAGTTGCCGATAACTCCGTTACAAAACATGACCATCTCATAAAATAAAATTTAGCATCATGTCTTGACCATATCACATCACAACATGCCCTGTAAAAACAAGTTAGATGTCCTCTACTTTGTTGTTGCAAGTTTTACATGGCTGCTACGGGCTGAGCAAGAACCGTTCTTACCTACGCATCAAAACCACAACGAATTTTTGCCAAGTATGTGCTGTTTTAACCTTCAACAAGGACTGGGCGTAGCCACAATTGATTCAACTAAAGTTGGAGAAACTAACACCCGCCAGCCACCTGTGTGTGAAGCACGTCGGTAGAACCAGTCTCACATAAGCATACGCATAATGTTGGTCCAGGCCGCTTCATCCAATAATACCGCTGAATCAAAGTATGACATGCTGGTAAGTGTCGGTGTCAAAATCGGCGGATCTCGGGTAGGGGGTCCCGAACTATGTGTCTAAGGTTGATGGTAACAGGAGACCAGGGACACAATGTTTACCCAGGTTCGGACCCTCTCTATGGAGGTAATACCCTACTTCTTGCTTGATTGATCTTGATGAATATGGGTGTTAAAAGAGTTGATCTACCACGAGATTGTAATGGCTAAACCCTAGAAGTTTAGCCTGTATGACTACGGTATTGAGTATATCCTTTTCGGACTACACCCTCCGGTTTATATAGACGCCGGGGGGATCTAGGGTTACATAGAGTCGGTTACATAAGGTGGAATCTTCATAGTTGTTTGCCAAGCTTGCCTTCCACGCCAAGGATAGTCCCATCCGGACACGGGTACCGTGTTCGGTCTTCATATCTTCACAGCCCATCAGTCCGACCCATAGATAACAGGCCGGACGCCCGAGGACCCCTTAGTCCAGGACTCCCTCAGTAGCCCCTGAACCTGGCTTCAATGACAAGGTATCCGACACGTAGTGCTGTCTTCAGCATTGCAAGGCGGGTTCCTCCTTCCGAACTCCCAAATAGTCTTCGGATGAATATGATCGTGTTCGGACCTGTAACACACACCGGACACAACCATAGAGAGAATATAATAACACACGAGTCCCATCTGCTAACAACTTTAGTAATGTGACGTCACGCCTATCCGGTCATAATTTCAAAACTTTTTTCGCCCCATGTTTCGAGACGCGGTTGTCATTGGCACGTCTCGTCAAAGCAGAGATCGTGTCCCCTTATCACGGGATTCTCATCAATACGGGTGTGGGTAACCCAACCGTGCCATTTATACAGCCCTTGGGAGCAGGCGAATTTTAAGGCGAATGGGGGGGGGGGGCGTTCGATATTCACCGCCCTTATAAGGAGATAAGATTCCCCTTTCTTCTCCCACACTTTCCTCCTGCCTCTCCATTCTTGAGCTCCAGCGCCCAAGTTCTCATTTCCCTTGTCTTGAGAAAGCACTCAACCATGTCCAGATCCGGAGGTCAAGGCAAGTGGATGGCCTCCTCCATTAAGGAGGAGGACATCGCCGAGCTTCGGGCAGCCGGGTACCTGGCGAAGGAAATCACCCACCGTCTTCCAGCCCGGGGACAAATCATCCCCACACCGAATCCCAACAAGAGGGTAGTGTTCAGCCCCATTCCCTTTGCGGGCTAGGGTTTCCACTCCACACCTTCGTCCGCGGGATAATGTTCTACTACGGGATAGATTTCCACGATCTATCCCCGAACTCCTTCCTCAATATCTCAGCGTTCATCGTCGTGTGCGAGGTCTTCCTCCGCATCCACCCCCACTTTGGGCTATGGCTCAAAACCTTTAATGTGAAGCCCAAGGTGGTGGACGGACAACACGCAGAGTGCGGGGGCGCCATGGTGAGAAAGCTCACCAATGTTTCTTGGCCAAAAGGCACATTCGTGGAATCTGTCAAGGAATGGCAGAAGCTATGGTTCTACATCACCGAACCCCGCGATGCCACCTGGGCCGCAGCTGCCGAATTCAACTCCGACGCTCTTGTGCGGCTCACCTACTGGGCCGAGAAGAGCCCAAACTGGTGTTCATCGGACGAGCTGATTGCGCTGCAAACGCGCATCCAAAGCATGGTCGATAGGGATATCAAGCTCGTCGACATAATCCAAGTGCTGCTGGTGCGCCGGATCCTCCCGTGCCAGAGCCGAAGCCATCTGAGGGAGTCCTGGATTAGGGAGTCACCGGACAGCCGTACTATATCCTTTGGCCGGACTGTTGGACTATGAAGATACAAGATTGAAGACTTCGTCCTGTGTCCGGATGGGAATCTACTTGGCGTGGAAGGCAGGCTAGGCAATACGGATATGTATACCTCCTCCTTTGTAACCGACCTTGTGTAACCCTAGCCCCCTCTGTTGTCTATATAAACTGGAGGGTTTTAGTCCGTAGGACAACAGTCAATCATACCATAGGCTAGCTTCTAGGGTTTAGCCTCTTTGATCTCGTGGTAGATCAACTCTTGTAACACTCATATTATCAAGAAAATTCAAGCAGGACGTAGGGTATTACCTCCATCAAGAGGTCCCGAACCTGGGTAAAACATCGTGTCCCCTGCCTCCTATTACCATCCGCCTTAGACGCATAGTTCGGGACCCCATACCCGAGATCCGCCGGTTTTGACACCGACATTGGTGCTTTCATTGAGAGTTCCACTGTGCCGTCACCATAAGGCTTGACGGCTCCTTCGATCATCGGTAACGATGTGATCCAGGGTGAGGTCTTCCTCCCCGGACAGATCTTCGTATTCGGCGGCTTCGCACTGCGGGCCAATTCGCTTGGCCATCTGGAGCAGATCGAGAGCTACGCCCCTGGCCATCAGGTCAGATTTGGAAACTTGAACTACACGGCTGACATCCGCGGAGACTTGATCTTCAATGGATTCGAGCCCATGTTGGACGCGCCGCACAGTCGCGACGTGCATGCCATAACTCTACCGTCGGACAATGTTCGGGAGATCGCATCCACAACTACTCCGGCCATCAATCCGGAGCAAGTCGCGCCATCCCAGAGCGGAGGGATGGACCCTGCCATGGAGGCCACACTCTCAGTGGCGATAGAGCCGGATACTGACTTCACCCCTTACGAGAGCCGTACCGCCGAACCACTCGGTTCATCTTCGGCCATGGACTCCGGGCCGCTCACATCCGTGCCCGTCGAATCCGACTGGGGGCCAATCATGGAGTTCACCTCCGCGGATATCTTTCAGCACTCGCCCTTCGGAGATGTGCTAGATTCATTAAGGTCTCTCTCCCTGTCAGGAGAACCTTGGCCGAACTATGTCCGGCTAGAATGGGATGCGGACAACGAAGAAATTCGTTGCCCACCCACCACCCACTTAGTAGCCACTGTCAACGACTTAACCGACATGCTCGACTTCGACTCCGAAGACTTCGACGGTATGGACGACGAAGCCGGAGACGAACAGGGACCACCGCCCTCAGGGCGCTGGACCACCACCTCATCATATGATATATACATGGTGGACACCCCCAAAGAAGGCAATGGCGACGAGACAGCCGAGGATGACCCCTCCAAGAAGCAACCCAAGGGCCGATGTCAGCGGCGCCGCTCTAAGTCCCGCCACAGCAAGAGCAGTGTTACTCGCACAGGAGATAATAATACTCCGGATAGTTCTGAAGACAACAACAATCCCCTCTAGCACGATGTAGAGCTGAAGGATGAATAAGCTAGCCCTCTAGGGCAGGCAGCATATGGAGAACCGGAGGAGGACAATTACATGCCTCTCTCCGAAGACGAGGTGAGCCTCGGCGACGACGAGTTTATCATGCCTGAGGACCCCGTCGAGCAAGAGTGCTTCAAGCGTCGGCTTATGGCCACGGCAAATAGCCTGAAGAAAAAGAAGCAACAGCTTCAAGCTGATCAAGACTTGCTAGCATACAGGTGGACTGAAGTCCTTGCGGCCGAGGAGCATGAACTCGAGTGCCCGTCCAAGAGTTATCCAAAACGCAGGTTGCTACCTCACCTCGAGGAGGAAGCATTGAAACCTCATTCACCAGTGTACAATGCGGCTGACCGGCCATTACGCGGCCGAGCGAGAGAGGCGTTTCAGCCTAAAGTTCTGACTGCACCCCTTCGCCACTCAGTCAAAAATACTAAGGCCCGGGGCAACACAGAGGACCTGCGAGACATCCTGGACAGTAAGGCAAAAATTGCAAGGTCAATATACAGGACGCGGGCTCGCGCGCCAACACAGGACGATGATCGTCGCGTCGGATACACCAAGAGTAAATCCGGCCAGGCCGAATACAGCAGACAAGACTCATACGAACTGCGTCGAGATATAGCCTGGCACAGAGGCGCCGCACACCCCCTATGCTTCACTGATGAAGTTATGAATCATGAATTCCCGGAGCGTTTCAAACCCGTAAATATCGAATCATATGATGGCACAACAGATCCCACTTATTGATCGAGGATTTCCTCCTTCACATCCACATGGCTCGTGGTGATGATCTACATTCCATCAAGTACCTCCCACTAAAACTCAAAGGACCAGCTCGGCATTGGCTGAATAGCTTGCCAGCAGATTCCGTCGGCAGTTGGGAGGATCTGGAAGATGCATTTCTTGACAACTTCTAGGGCACTTATGTGCGGCCACCGGATGCTGATGACTTGAGCCACATAACGCAGCAGCCAGGGGAATCAGCCAGACAATTCTGGACACGGTTCCTGACTAAGAAAAATCAAATTGTAGACTGTCCGGATGCAGAGGCCCTAGCGGCATTCAAGCATAACATCCACGACGAGTGGCTCGCCTGCCACCTCGGCCAGGAGAAGCCGAAATCTATGGCAGCCCTCACAACACTCATGACCCGCTTTTGCGCGGGCGAGGACAGTTGGCTGGCTTGCAGCAACAACACATCGAGGAATCCGGATACCTCGGATACCAAAGATGTTAACGGTAGGCAGCATCATAATAGACCAAAGCGTTGCAATAACGATGATAACACCGAAGATACGGCGGTCAGTGCCGGATTCGGAGGCTCTAGATCCGGTCAGCGGAAAAATCCATTTAAAAGAAATACTCCGGCTCCGTCCAGTCTGGATCGCATACTGGATCGCTCGTGTCAAATCCACGGCACCCCCGAAAAGCTAGCCAATCACACCAATAGAGAATGTTGGGTGTTCAAGCAGGTCGGCAAGTTAAATGCCGAAAACAAGGACAAGGGGCTGCATAGCGATGACGAGGAGGAGCCCCGGCCGCCGAGCACAGGAGGATAGAAAGGATTTCCCCCACAAGTGAAGACGGTGAACATGATATACGCAACCCACATTCCCAAGAGGGAGTGGAAGCGTGCACTAAGGGACGTCTATGCGATGGAGCCCGTCGCCCCAAAGTTCAACCCGTGGTCTGCTTGCCCGATCACCTTCGATCGCAGGGACCACCCCACTAGCATCCGTCATGGCGGATCCGCCGCACTGGTCCTAGACCCCATCATTGACGGATTTCACCTCACTCGAGTCCTTATGGACGACAGCAGTAGCCTAAACCTGCTTTATCAGGATACAGTGCAAAAAATGGGTATCGATCCCTCAAGGATCAAAGCCAGCAAAACCACCTTTAAAGGCATCATCCCAGGTGTAGAGGCCCATTGCACAGGCTCAATCACACTAGAAGTGGTCTTCGGATCACCGACAACTTCCGAAGCGAAGAGTTAATCTTCGACATCGTCCCGTTTCGCTATGGCTATGATGCACTGCTCGGACGAACATCATTTACAAAATTCAATGTAGTGCCGCATTACGCATACCTCAAGCTCAAGATGCCAGGACCTTGCAGGGTCATAACAGTAAATGGAAACACAAAGCGCTCACTCCGTACGAAAGAGCACACTACGACCCTTGCAGCAGAAGCATAAAGCAGCCTGTTCAGGCAGACCACTCATTCAGCGTCACAGCCCCCGGACACCTTCAAGCGAGTCCGGAACAAGCTGCAATAGGATCGCCTGGCACGATCAGAGCTCGCCTAGCAGTTCGGCCCCCGTCCCAGTCCCAGTGAAGCGACGAAATCCTTGCCGCGCGTACATAACTACGCATTGAAAATACCATGGACATAGGCGGGGGCACGATCAGGACATGCCCCGCATTGTGGCTTAACCGCACTAGGGGCTGTATACCTTTGTCATTCCTTCTCTCTTTCAGGGCCTAACTCTCTAGAATCCCTTTCTGGCAGTACGATTGCCAGACACATTCCCGAAGCAACAACCAAGGCGGCCAGAAGCTAAGATGAACACGGGAACCGCCAGGTGCTCTCTTGTAATAGTTGATATACCCGCTTTTCACTATTTATGCGTAGCTTGCCCTGGGATAGGACATTTCGAATTGTCCTACTTTATGCTTATTGCACTACTTGTACCAGTATGCTTTGACGTATTATTTAATAAACAATGCATATCATTAATCTGTCATTGCATTATTTAAGTTTCTCTCTTTCTCTTATATGTCCACTTACGACAATCCGCACCCGCACGTTCGGGTACGGTCAGTTCGCTAGGGGTCCTCGTTTACCCCATAATACGGCGCAAGAAGTCCGAACACTTTCGACAGTGCGGCACCCCGAACTTATAGCATTATATGCATCAGCTCCGAATCATGTCTTTGGTCAATTGTTGGGTTGCCCGGCTCCCATGCTTTGGTACCTTACGTTTCGCTATATCGGCTAAGGTAGCGGTGGGAGAACTACTGCGATTGTGTCCCGGTTCTTCCGGACAAGCACCCCAGTAGAGGAAGCCGAAAACGGCCCAAATTCGGCCCTCCGAATACCAGGGGCTTCACCAAAATTTAAAACCATAGACTTCTATGGCTAAGTGAGAGTGATAAAAGCATTATAGTCCGATTGCCTGGTTCGTTGTGCTGAACACCTCCCTTGGAGGACCCAAAATTGGGGTATAGAGTGTTCAGGTTTATCCCGAACACCCCGGTACTAGTTACATGGGGGCAGAAGCCGACGACTGGCCAACTCTCAGATTTTATAAACGGCCGCACAGAAGGTAATGTTTTAAATTAAGAAAGTGTAGCATGGCACAAATGAACTCGTTCCATATTACAGGATCACATGAGCATGTTCATTCAAAAATTACATCCTTGGCACACTCATCTGCCACTAGGCGGGAACCCTCCAGGAGACTCTCGTAATAATTCTCGGGGCGGCGATGCTCCTTGCCCTCCGGCGGCCCCTCCTTCACCAGCTTCACGGCGTCCAGCTTCGCCCAGTGCACCTTCGCAAGGGCAAAAGCCTGCGTGCACCCTCGATGCAGACGAACCGCTTGATGACTTCAAGCCGCGGGCAGGCTTCCACAAGCCGCCTCACCAGGCCGAAGTAGCTGTCGGACAGGGGCTCGCCAGGCCACATCCGGACTATAAGGCCCCTCATGGCCTGTTCGGCCGCCTTGTGAAGCTCGACCAACTGCTTCATCTGGTCGCTTAGGGGCACGGGGTGTTCGGTCCCAGTATATTGAGACCAAAACAACTTTTCCGTTGAGCTCCCCTCCGCAGCTCGGTAAAACTCCACGACATCCAGTAAACTGCGGGGAAGATCTGCAAACGCTCCTGGAGAGCTCCGAACTCGGGTAAGAAAAAGAAAAGTCTCCTTCACGTGCTTGCTTTGCATAACGAATGCCTTACCCGCTGCTATCTTGTTCACCGTGTCAATCTCCTGGAGGGCCTTGTGGGCTTCGGCCTTGGCGCTCCGTACGCTTTCAAGCGCCTGCGTGAGCTCAGACTCTCGCGTCTTAGAGTCAAGCTCCAAGGACTCGTTCTTTTTGGCGAGAGCCTCGAGCTCTTGCTGCACCTCGCCCACTCGGGGTTCTTGCTTCTCCCGTTCAATGCGTTCTTTGGCTGCTTTGTCTTTGGCCTCGGACAACGCCTTCCTCAGGGTCGCCACCTCGATCGTGGTCCCTTCCACATCCATGATGATCCTATTACTTTACACCCGAACTTCTTTTTAACTATATAGACATGGGTATTTCTTACCTTTGCTCTCTTCGAGCTGCCTCTTGGTAAGGCCGAGCTCGTCCTCGGACCGCTTCAGGTCCTGCTTCAGCGCAGCGACCTCCGTAGTACGTGCGGCAGCGGCCAGCAGTGAAACCTGCACATACACATAGACATACTCTAATTAGACTCCTGAGTTATCATTTGATCCTCTATTCGGCTTTTCTTCGCGAACGCCGAATAGAGCATCAGGGGCTACTATCTATGCGGTATATTTTCTTATACTTTGATTGCTCACCTCAAAACCTGTTAGGAGGCTGGCGCAGGCTTCGGTCAGTCCATTTTTGGCGGACTGAACCTTTTCGACCACCACACTCATGATAGTGCGGTTCTCTTCTTCGATGGAAGCGCTGCGAAGCGCTTCTAGCAGGTTGTCCGGTGCCTCTGGTTGGACAGAGGACACATGCACGGTTGGTCGGCCCCCCTTGATGGGGGACTGCCTGCCGGAGTCCGGAACCATCGAGGGTTCCGACGCAGTGTTCGGCTGGGGCCCGAACTCGAAGCCCGTAGGAGCCTCGCTCCCTTGGTACCCAAGGTCCGGAAAGTCGCCGCGAGGCACCCCCAGGACCACCCCCCTTGGCTCGGTGCCTGTTTAGACAACACCTCGGTATTGTTCGTAGGGCGAGGGGTGGAAGCGGTCTGAAGAGAACCGCTGTTCATATCCGACGAGTCCAAAGAGCTGCCCGACGAGGGTACGTCGAGATGAGCTCGGGACGGACTACATAATCATGTTCGGCATGAGGAAAGGCAGTACAATAAAACATACCATGAAGTACTATGGTGTCCGGACACTTACGACTTCACCAGGGGCTTGTCCCTGGGTAGCCACTCGTCGCCGCTGTCGGCGGCCGTCGTGGCACAGTCCGGAAGGAGGGTCCTTCGCTTATTGGACCCTTTGACCTCCCCGGATGGGTCGGCCTTCCTTTTCTTGTCTCCCCCGGCTTGGGGGGGGGACTTTTCTCCTCCTCCTCCTTTCCATGGGAGGAGTGCGCGTTGGAGTCATCATCCGATGACTCCGATACAACCTTGCGCCGGAGAGCATTTCGGGTCCCCGCGACCTTCTTATTGGTCTTTTCCGGCACCTCGTAGGGTGCCGGAGTCAACATCTTCGTCAGAAGAGCGTCTGCAGGATCTTCGGGCAGCGGGGTTGGGCTATCGAGCTGCTCCGCCGTCTCTATCCAGTCCTGTTAATGACATGGAAGTTCAGATCCTGCACACAACTAAACCGGGGCAAATAAATACCCTGAGAAATATAAAAAGCCTACCGGATTGGCGCGACGCTTTGCGCTGAGTCCACGGTCCTCGTTGAGGGGGAGGGATCTCGGCGCTCTTGAACAACACCCTCCAGACGTTCTCGTGCATCGTGTCATAGAGATCTCGCAGCGTCTGGTGCTTGGCCGAGTCGAACTCCCACAAAACAAATGCCCGCCGTTGACACGGAAGGATCCGGCGGAAGAGCATAACCTGGACCATGTTGACGAGCTTGATTTTCTTGCTCGTCATGTTCTGGATGCAGGTCTGGAGTCCGGTCAACTCTATCGGAGAGCCCCAGGACACGCCCTTCTTTTTCCAGGAGGTGAGCCGCGTGGGGATTCCGAATCGAAATTTGGGGGCCGCCACCCAGTTGGAGTCGCACGGCTCGGTGATGTAGAACCACCCCGATTGCCACCCCTTTATGGTATCCACATAGGTGCCCTCAAGCCAGGTGACATTAGGCATCTTGCCCACCATGGGGCCTCCGCACTCTGCTTGCTGGCCGCTCACCACCTTCGGTTTGACATTGAAGGTTTTTGGCCATAGGCCGAAGTGGGGCCTGATGTGGAGGAAGGCCTCGCACACGACGATAAACGCCGAGATGTTGAGGATGAAGTTGGGGGCCAGATTGTGACGCCCTCGATTCAATCGTACACTAATCATACACGCAAATGTGTACGATCAAGATCAAGGACTCACAGGAAGATATCACAACACAACTCTAGACACAAATTAAAATAATACAATCTTTATATTACAAGCCAGGGGCCTCGAGGGCTGAAAAGCTCGAATACACAAGAGTCAGCGGAAGCAACAATATCTGAGTACAGACATAAGTTAGACAAGATTGCCTTAAGAAGGCTAGCACAAAAGCAACAACGATCGAAAAGGCAAGGCCTCCTTCCTGGGAGCCTCCTAACTACTCCTAGTCGTCTGCGGTCTTCACATAGTAGTAAGCATCCTCCGGGTAGTAGTAGTCATCAGTGGCGTCGTCTGGCTCCTAGGATCCGTCATCTGGTCGCAACAATCGGGTATGGGGGAAAAGAGGTAGCAAAGCAGCCGTGAGTACTCATCCAAAGTACTCGCAAGACTTACATCAGATCTAAACTAAGTATGCATCTGTATCAAAGGAAAAGGGCTGTATCTGTGGACTAAACTGCAGAATGCCAGAAAGAAGGGGAAAGGCCTAGCCTATTGAAGACTAGCATCTTCAAGCATCTTCAAGCATCTTGCAGCACATAGAAGAGTACATATCAACGTAATGTAAAGTAGTAGTGTTATCAACCTCGGCCGGAGATCCTTTCTCGACTCCCTGCGAGAAAGCAATCCCAGAGCCATACTATCCAGTTATCATCACAATCCATTTATCGTAACCATTTCTCATATCCATGCCTCATCTCAAGTATCCAGTTCTAGTTGTAACGATCGGGATACAACTCCAAGTGTCCGTTACCGTAGGACAGGCTATCGATAGATGTTTTCTTCCCTGCAGGGGTGCACCAACTTACCCACCATGCTCGACTAACTCCGGCCGGACACACTTTCCTGGGTCATGCCCGGCCTCTGCCAAACAATACGCCGCAACCCGACCTAGGCTTAATAGAGAGGTTAGCACGCCGGACTAAACCTATGCCCCAGGGGTCATGGGCCATCTCCCCAGGAACTCCTGCATGTTGCGTGGGCGGCCGGTGAGCAGACCTAGCTACCTCCTTCAACAAGGTAGGTGCTTACCAGTCCAACCCGGCATGCGCCGCTCAGTCGCTGACGTCTATTAAGCTTCGGCTGATGCATACGACGCAGAATGCCCATACTATGCTCACGTGATGGTTAGTGCTATCAGGCCAGAGGCCCCTCGGATCAAATATCCAAATCATAGTGGATTAGGAATGCGCGGTAACAAGCAGAGACTCACGAAAGATGTGACCCCGTTGCCCCGTCTTGAGTACTTGCGGCAAGGGCTAAGAATGCCCGGCCACGCCTCGTAATTATCTCGCAGGCACCCTCCAGGTCAACCCGTCTCCACATCACTCACAATTAAGATCGCGCGGGTACCCCTCAGGGTCGACCCATCTTTCCAAGTAACAGGGGTATAGTACAAGTATCCGGGTGTCCAAACATCAAGGGGAAAACCCGAGGAATCACCCCCGATGAATTCCACTCGATGTAATCATCAAGGTGAACGTAAGAGGATCCACCCTCGAGGTTCACACTTGAGGGGTTGCACGACAGAGCCGTATCGTAAGTGGTTAAGGAGGAAATCACCCTCGATGACCACGACCGAATAGCTACACTACAGGTTAACAACATAAGTGCTGAAGAGGTCTCACCCTCGGCACTCGATAGTAACCCAGTAGTATCAAGCAACTAAGGGGAAAGTGATGTGTGGTGTCGGGGCCTGGTCTTCGATCACGTTGATTGAGTCATCGAACATAAAGCGAGGCAACTGGGACAAGGTGGGGGGGTCACTGATGGATCACTAACCAACCTATACTAAGCAGTTTAGGATAAGCAGGTAAGGTATGAAAGCAGGTAACAACAACATGCTATGCATCAGAGTAGGATCACACATAAAGCAGTAGCAGTTCTAATGCAAGCATGAGAGAATGGAATGGGCGATATCGGGATGATCAAAGGGGGGGCTTGCCTGGTTGCTCTGGCAAGGAGGGGACGTCGTCGACGTAGTCGATCACAGGGGCGGCATCGGTCTCGGGGTCTACCGGAGAGAAGAGGGGGAAGAAACAGTAAATATAAAGCAAGCATAGCATCACAAAGCATAACATGGCAATAAGCTATGCCGGGTTTGACCTAAGGTAAGGCTACACGATAAAGGGGGGTGAAGGGGGGAACTTCAACCAGGAATGAATTCCTGGTTCCGGACCTGTACCAAACAGATGATCGGAGGGGGAATGTTCCATCTTCAGCATGCTAGGGGCATGTGACAGATGAATGGACCGCATATTTGGATTCGTCTCGTTTTTCTAGGCGTTTTTCATATATAAACTTTTACGATCCGAGCTACGGTTTAAAAGTAACGGATTTTCGAACTTTAAACCAATTTCTGAATTATTTTAAAAGTAGAAAAGGTTTATTGCATCAACAGTGACGTTAGCACTGCGTTAGCTCTGCTGACCAGTCAAACTGACAGGTTGGACCCACCTGTCAGCCTCTCTGTCTAACAGAGGCTTAACTAAACTAACAGGGTTAGTTAGGGGGCGTGGGCCCCAACAGTCAGTGACTAGTTAGTACTAATTAACTAACGTTTTAATTAATCATTTTTATTTAGAAAAAACGTTTATTTAACAAAAATGCGATGGGGCCCGCGTGTCAGAGACACTGTGTGCCCAGTCAGCACAGTTGACCACAGTCAACTGGGGCTAGGGGGCCCACGGGCAGTGACCCAGAGGCGGGCCCCAGGGGTGCCACGTCGGCAGCGTCGGGGGTTTCGCCGCCGGCGACCAAAACTGCGGCGGGGCTCGCCGAACTTCACCGGGAATCGTGCACAGGGGGTCATTTGGCCCGGGACTTGGCGCGTTCGAACAAGGAGATCCCGCCGCGTCGCGTGGTGAGGCCGGCCGGAGCTGGAGCTGCCGGAAACGGTGTCGACAACGAGTGGAGGCGGTGGTGGCGTTCGAGACCTCGTCAGGATCACGCTACGGGGGTCGACGAGGTGGGCAAGCGGCACGGGCGGCTTCGGTGGGCTGCACTGAGCATGTTCCCGTGCTCAGGCGAGCATGGCAACGACGGAGGCCAGCTGCTCCGCGGAGCTGAGCTCGGCCATGGCGGTGTGGTGGCTATGGTAGCGCGAGAGGCCAGGGGAGCGAGGGGAGAAGAAGAGGGGCTCACCGGGCAGCACACACGGTGGCCCTCGGAGGTTTAGTAGCTGCAGACTCAGGGCGGGTCGAACGGCGGCGGAGCGGTGGCCGCAGTTGGGGAAGAGGACACGAGCGACGACGGTGGCGTTCCTCGGGCTCGACCCGGTGACGAGGAGGAAGAAGAAGTCCACCGCGGACCTCCTAGACACCACAGAGGGAGGAATGGGCGCCGGTGGCCACGGTGGAGCGCGGTGCTCGGCGGCGACGGAGCTCGGTGGTGATGGATCTGAAGGGAGAGAGGAGAGGAGGATCAGGCGGAGTGGGAGAGGGGAGTGGGTGGTGCAAGTGGAGGCGGGGATCACGGAGGCGAGGAGGCGCATGCCTTATCCCCTCGCCCGGGCGTCGCCGGCCAGGTGGGTCTGGTGGGGACGGTGCCTGTAGCGACTCGGGTCAGGGAACAGGAAGGGGGGGGTGCGGTGCGGAGAGCTGGGCCGACTGGGCCGGCCAGGCTGGGTCGGCTGGCCGGGTGGGCCGAAGCCTGAGTGAGGTAGAGGGCCTCTCTCTCTCCCCCTCTACTTCTCCTTTTCCTTTTTTTCAGCAGCTTTTGCATTTTCTTTTTAGCCAATAATGACTTTGCAAAATTATGCCACTGGCCAAAACAATTTCAAAGAATTAAAGTGCACTGCCACAAAAGGGTTGGGAGGCTTTAGAAAAAGAAAGCCAATTTTATAAATTAAAAAAGCATTTAATTTATTGCTTAGGTCATTGTTTTAAGTAGTTTAGGCCACTTAAACCTTTTGCAAAAATGTTGGTTCACCACCAATATTAGTTGTGGATTATTTGGCACATGATGAACATTTTTGTTTTCATGTCTGAGCATTTTGAATTTCACATAGAATTTGAATTTGAATTCAACTGGAATTTGAAAGAACATGAGACAATAATGATCAGGCACATGTTTAGCAAAAATATTAACTTAACCCCAGGGGTTACTGTAGCATCATTACACCGGGGTGTTACACAGATCATGAAAATCCAGCCCATAGTAGAACATGAGTCCGCGGACAAACAGGCGGAGGGGAAATCCCAGTCCGCGGACGAAATGGGTAAGGAAAACTACCCTCTCATGGGGTTCGGGCGTTGGGATGATCTGCCCCGCATCGGGCAGCCGGTGCGCGATATCCGTGGCCAGATATCCGGATTCCCGTAATTTTTTGACGTTCTCCTCCGTGACGGCGGAGACAATCCACTTGCCTCCTGCTCCTGACATGCTTGGAGTGGTTTGAGAAGAAGAACGCGAGCTTGGGCGCTAGAGCTCGAGTGTGCGGGAATGGGTAAGCGAGGAATAAGAAGGCATGGGTGAAAAAAGTAAATCATTATCCCTTTATAAGGGCGGAAGAGGCGATGTGTCTCCCCACTTGCCTGGTAAAACCTCTTATTCCCCAGGCGCCGTAATTGATGGCGCGGTTGGGTTACCCACGTCCGTATTGATGAGAATCCCGTGATAAAGGGAACACGATCTCTGCTTTGACAAGACGTGTCAAGAAAACCGCTTCGCGATATGTGCGGAACTGGTTGAGAAAAGCGTTCGAATAATAAGCGGGCCATGGCGTAATGTCGCGCTATCGAAACATGTTAGCAGATTAGATTTGTGGAAATATTATTCTCTCTATGGTGGTATGTGGAACTTATTTTGCAGGGCCGGACACTATCCTTGCATTCAAAACTCTTCCATGATGTATGCGGAGGAGGAACCCGCCTTGCAGTGCCGAACACAACACTGCGCGCCGGACTCATTGTCATTGAAGCCTGGTTCAGGGGCTACTGAGGGAGTCCTGGATTAAGGGGTCTCCGGACAACCGGACTATATCCTTTGGCCGGACTGTTGGACTATGAAGATACAAGATTGAAGACTTCGTCCCGTGTCCGGATGGGACTTTACTTGGTGTGGAAGGCAAGCTAGGCAATACGGATATGTATATCTCCTCCTTTGTAACCGACCTTGTGTAACCCTAGCCCCCTCCGGTGTCTATATAAACCAGAGGGTTTTAGTCCGTAGGACAATAGGCAATCGTACCATAGGCTAGCTTCTAGGGTTTAGCCTCTCTGATCTCGTGGTAGATCAACTCTTGTAACACTCATATTATCAAGAATAATCAAGCAGGACGTAGGGTATTACCTCCATCAAGAGGGCCCGAACCTGGGTAAAACATCGTGTCCCCTGCCTCCTGTTACCATCCGCCTTAGACGCACAGTTCGGGACGCCCTACCCGAGATCCGCCGGTTTTGACACCGACACCGTCCTCTATGGGATTTCAACCCGAAGAAACACCATACCTTTGTGAGGCTCTTCGAAATGACTCATGAAGATGCCTGGAAGTTGCTTCTCAAGGGCAACGAGATACCGTCTGCCACTAATTCAGACCGTGGTCACGACATAAATCACCTCCCCAACGAGGTATGTTATTTTCAACACTTCCCTTACTTGCTTGTTTCAAGGGTGATATCTAAGCTTTCATTACCATTCTTTTTAGTACTGGTTGAAGATGGCGAAGCAGATCTGGTGTCCGGCTCCCTTGCCTGAAGAGCCGGTCATTCCGCGTTTAGCGAAGATGCCGGAGCTGGCGCCTTATAAGGCACCAGAGAAGAAAGCCCCAGGAAAGGCCAAGGGGGTCCGGAGTGGCCCCCGCTACAAGGGCACTTCGGACGCGGCGTCCGAAGACAAGGCCCATTCCCCTGCTGCCGAAGATGATGCGGATGAGGAGGAGGAGGAGAGCGACTCTCCCCCCGACAGGGGGAGGAAGAAGAGGGCGGCCTCCACAACACTGAGGCGGAGGCGCCCAAAAAGGGGAAGGGCTCCCTAGCGGATAACTCTGCATGGGACGTTGATGACAGTCCGGAGAGATGCCCCCGCGCTAAGCCTCGGGCCGTATCATAAGTACTAATACCTTATCCGCCCATGAAGTTTCTCCTCCTCATTGTATTGAAACGATTGGCAATGTTATTGTAGTCCGACCCACAACAACTCCCCGCGATCCTCGTTAGGAGGCTCACTGGATTCCAAGGCGATGGCCAGCGACTCCCTGCCGGTCGCACACTCCCCCAAGACCAAGGATGATGCGGAGGTGCTGTCCCGAAGGACTATCTCCGGCGGGGGAGAGGCTCAGGAGGCGCCCGAAGGTGAAACCCCCGTCGCCAGACACCAAGGGGAATCAATCCCCATGGAGACTGGCGGGGAGGGCCGTACACAGTTCGACCCTCAACCGGACTCAATTCCGGAGACCGAGGTGGCTCCGGAATCCAGCATGCACCCTCCTTTGAAAGAAGGGGGGATGCCTGTTCCACCGGTGGCCCCTGTCCAACCAGGAGCACCGGATGACCTGCTAGAAGCGCTACGAGGCACTTCCATCACGGATGAGCATCGTGTCCTTATGGGCACGGTGATTGAAAGGGTTCAGTCCGCCAAGAGCGGACTAACCAAGGCCTGCAACAACCTGCTGACAGGTTTTGAGGTAAGTGACGCCAAGAGGAGAGAATCCCAATGTAGACAGTAGCCCCTGAGACATTGTCCGGTGTTCAGAAAGAAAAAAACCGGACAAGGGATCAATCTCCTATGACAGGAAACTAACTAAATTTTTCTTAAATACATGCATCATTGCTAGTTGTGGCCTCGCATACTGCCGAAGTCTCCGGACTAAAGTAGAAACTGGCGGAGGCCGAGGGAGAGCTGAGCCAAGTGAAGAGGCAGCACCAGGAGAAACAAGGTAAGCAATAACCTGTTATATATTCGAAAAGAAGAAAATTTTATGCGATGACCAAAATGACATGATTTGTACAGAAGCGACGACCGAGGTCGAGGCCCGGAGAAAGGCCCTAGCCGAAGCTGAGGGGAAGGCTATCCAACAGCAAGCCGCCCGTAAGAAGCTCAAGGCTCGAGTCAGCGAGGTCCAGCAGGAGCTCCAAGACGTGGTTAAGAAGTGTGAAGCTTTGGAGCACGAGGCGTCGGCTCAAGAGGCTGAACTTACCAAGGCTCGTCAAAGCGCAAAGGCCGCACGGAATGAGGCCCGGGATGCTCTCCAGGAGATCCAGGAGGCGAAGAAGATCGCAGCGGGTAAGGCATTTAACATGCAAATCAAGTATGTGGAGAGGAAGTACCTTTTACTAACCCGGATTCGGAGTTGCCCAGGGGCTTTTGTGGATCTGCCACGCAGTGTATCCGATGCTGCGAAGTTCTTCCAAGCCAGGGAAGGGGATTCTTCGGAGAAGCTGTTCTGGTCGCAGTATGCTATGCCAGAACATCCGATGGCCTTTGCCAATCAACTGAAACAGTTGGTCGAGCTGCACAGGGTGGCCGAACTGGCAATGAAGGATTCAATAATCCGACTATGGCCAGCCAAAGCTATACCTAGCAGTTATTTTAGCCTCGTGAAGCGGGTGGTGGAGGTTTGTCCGTAGCTAGACATCATCAAGCGATCAGTCTGCATCGAGGGTGCCCGTATGGCCTTCGCTCGTTGCAAGATGTGGTGGGCGAAGATGGACGCCGTCGAGGTGGCCCGGGGGCCACCGGAGGGAAAGGAGCACCGCACACCCGAGCAATATTTTGCGGATGTCCTGGAGGGATCTCATCTTGTAGCGACGCAGTGCGGGCAGGATGTTATTCTCGAATGAATACATTCATGTTTTTCCTTGTATGATGAAAAAAATCCGCTTTGTAATATAATTTTTATTATTTTGATTGTTTCCTCCTGTGCGGCCGTGTTGTACGAAATTAGAGGGTTAACCAGTCGTCGGCTTCTACCCTCGCGTAGGTAGTACGGAGGTGTTCGGGATGGAATCTAAACATTCTTGATCCAATTATATGGTCCTTGAAGGAGTTGTTTAGCGCAATGAACCAGGCAACCAGACTATGCGGCTTGAACGCGCTCACTTAGCCATAGGAGTTTTATAATAAAACATAGGCGCAACCCCTGGTATACGAACCAGAGTGCTGTCAGCGTCTGATCGGGAAGTACCGATCCTTCGCGAAATGCGGAAAAATCTCCAACGATTTGAGACCTCTGAACAGCTGACTAGCTCTCGCCACATCTTGACAGTCAGTTTTCTGCTTTCTCTACTGAGGTGCTCATCCGGTTTAGACCAGGACACAATCGCAGTAGTTATCCCTTTACTACCCTAGCGATGTAGCGGAACATAGGGTAGAAAGCACAGGAGCCGGGCAACCCAACTATTGACCAAAGACATGATTCAGAGCCAATGCATATAATGCTAAATTTGGGGTGCCGAACTATACTTATAGAAAGTGTTTGGACTTTTGTTGCCATAGTGTGGAGTGCTATAGAGCCCCTGGCAAACGTCAAATGTACCAAAGTGTACGGGTGCTACCTGATGGGGTTATCCACAGGAATCTGAAAAAGAAAAGAGAGAAAGAAAACCGATAAGACGTAAAGGTAAAAAACTAGGGTCCTACAACTCCAGCTACAAACTGTTTTCATTGTAATGCAATTAGTTTGTCAAGGCGCATTGATACAAATAGTGCAATAAGCAACAGGCTATGTAACATGCCGAAACCAGGGGAGACCTGTATGTGGATCCTGGAAAACAGGTAGAGTTATCGTTAACGGAATCACCTAAAAAGTCCCCGTATGTCTGCGCTCCTCGCCATCTTGGTGTGTTCCTTCAAGAGGACCGATAACCAGACCACCCGATGGGGCATGTAGGATTAAAACTTGAAAAGAAAATAAGCAAAAGTGAAAGTATGTGTGTATCCAATGTCGGTTGAGCCGTGCCATGGATCACAAGCTAGCTATGCCTCCATCGATGCCCATGGAATTTTGAGTGTGTAGTTATGTACGCGCGGCATGCATGCCACCGCTTGGTCGGGACTGAGATGGAGGCCGGATTGCTAGTCGAGCTCCTGATGAGCCGAGCTCTCCTGCTGTAGAGTAGTTCGGACCCTCTTAAGGGTGTCCGAGGGCTCGACGGCCGAATGAAGGTTCTGCTTGAGAAGGCCGCTTCGTACTTCTGCTGCTAGGGCAGATGTGTGCTCTTCTGTATGGAGAGAGCGTTCTGTATTTCCATTGACTGTTATGATGCCGCATGGACCGGGCTTCTTGAGCTTGAGATAAGCATAGTGTGGTACTGCGTTGAATCGAGCAAACACAGTTCGTCCGAGCAATGCGTGATAGCCGCTGCGGAATGGGACAATATCGAAGATTAACTCCTCGCTTCGGAAGTTGTCCGGGGATCCGAAGACGACTTCTAATGTGATTGAGCCCGTATAGCGGGCCTCTACACCTGGTATGACTCCTTTAAAGGTAGTTCTTGTAGGCTTGATCCTGGACGGGCTAATGCCCATTTTCTACATTGTATCCTGATAGAGCAGATTGAGGCTGCTACCACCGTCCATAAGGACGCGAGTCAGGTGAAACCCATCAATTATTGGGTCTAAGACTAGTGCGACTGAGCCCCCGTGATGGATACTGGTCGGGTGATCTAGGCAATCAAAGGTGATCGGGCATGATGACCATGGATTGAATTTTGGGGCGACTGGCTCTATCGCGTAGATGTCCCTGAGCGCACGCTTGTGCTCCCTCTTGGGGATGTGGGTAGCATATATCATGTTCACCATTTTGACCTGAGGGGGAAACTTCTTCTGTCCCCCTGTGTTCAGTTGCCGTGGATCTTCGTCATTGTCCTCGCTTTGTGATCCCTTTTCCCTGTTCTCGGCGTTTAATTTGCCGGCCTGTTTGAAAACCCAGCACTCTCTATTTGTATGATTAGGAGGCTTGTCGGGGGTGCCGTGAATATGGCATGGATGATCAAGTATGCGGTCCAAGCTGGATGGGCCCGAATTGTTCTTTTGGAACGGCTTCTTCCGCTGACCGGACTTAGAGCCACTGAATCCGGCGTTGACCGCCGTATCCTCGGTGTTGTCACTGTTGTTTTGGTGCTTGTATCTATTGCGTCGAGATTTATCTTTGTTGCTTTTAACTTCAGGGCTGCCGGCGTCGCTTGCATTGTTTTTGCTACGGGCCAACCAATTGTCCTCGCCCACACAAAAGCGGGTCATGAGTGTCGTGAGGGCCGCCATGGATTTTGGCTTTTCTTGGCCGAGGTGGCGAGCGAGTCATTCGTCGCGGATGCTATGCTTGAAAGCTGCTAGAGCTTCAGCATCCAGACGGTCAACGATTTGGTTCTTTTTAGTTAGAAACCTTGTCCAGAATTTCCTGGCGGACTCTCTGGGCTATTGAACTATATGGCTTAAGTCATCAGCGTCCGGAGGTCAAACATATGTACCTTGGAAGTTATCGAGGAAAGCCTCTTCCAGATCCTCCCAGCTGCTAATGGAATTTTCAGGTAGACTGTTTAGCCAATGCCGAGCTGGCCTTTGAGTTTTAGAGGGAGGTATTTGATGGCGTGGAGATCATCTCAGCGGGCCATATGGATGTGGAGAATGAAGTCCTCTATCCACACTGCGGGGTTCGTGGTTCCATCGTATGATTCTATATTCACTGGTTTGAAGCCTTTTGGGAATTTGTGATCCAGGACCTCATCAGTGAAGCAATGAGGGTGTGCGGGGCCTCTATATTGGGCCGTATCGTGATGCAGCTCTGATGGAGTCTGTCTGTGGTGTTCAGCCCGCGCATGACTGGGTTTGTCACGTCCGAACAGGTGGCCGTTGTCACGTGTCGAGGCGCGTCCTCGCAATCCATTGATTGATCTGCTATGTCCTGCTTTATTGTTCAGGTTTTGCCGGAGGTCATATGTATGGTCGTGGTCTAAGTTACCTTTGCCTGAGTGAAGAGGCGGGGCGGGCTGGTGTTCAGCATGAGCTGTCGTTTTGTCCCGACCACGCGGTGGTCGGTCAGCCGCATTGTATGATGGTGGTATATACTCGGGCGCCTCCTCGTCGAACTGAGGTAGCAATTTACGCTTTGTGTAGCTTTTGGTTGGGAGCTTGAGGCCGTATTCTTCGGCTACTAGGACATCAGTCCATTTATCATTGAGCAGATCTTAGTCAGCTTGAAGCTACTGCTTCTTCTTTTTCAGGCTCCTTGCAGTGGCTATTTGTTGGCGCTTGAAGCGCTCCAGTTCAAGAGGTTCCTCGGGCACGATGAAATCTTCGGTGCCGAGGCTCACCTCATCCTTGGAGAGCGGAAGGTAACTATCCTCCTCCGAATCTTTGTGCGTGGCCTGTTTAACAGGGCTAACCTGTGCATCTTCCCGTTCATCTTGTTCGTTTGTTGTGTCGATGAGGTCCCGTTCTCTTTGGCACCTTCTGGAGTGTCATCTTCTCCTGTGCCGGTGTTGCTATCTTTGTTGCGGCATGACTTAGAGCAGCGCCGCTGAGGCCGGCGCTTGGACTGTATTTCGGAAGGGTTATCCTCAACTGGGTCTTCCTTGTCGTCGCCGCTATTTTCCTTTGGTGCATCCACCATGTATACATCATACGAGGAAGTGGCCGTCCAGCGTCCGGTGAACGGCGGGTGATGTCTACTACACAACCTTCTTCTTGTAGACGTTGTTGGGCCTCCAAGTGCAGAGGTTTGTAGGACAGTAGCAAATTTCCCTCAAGTGGATGACCTAAGGTTTATCAATCCGTAGGAGGCGTAGGATGAAGATGGTCTCTCTCAAGCAACCCTGCAACCAAATAACAAAGAGTCTCTTGTGTCCCCAACACACCCAATACAATGGTAAATTGTATAGGTGCATTAGTTCGGTGAAGAGATTGTGATACAAGTGGTATATGGATAGTAGATATAGGTTTTTGTAATATGAAAATATAAAAACAGCAAGGTAACTAATGATAAAAGTGAGCGTAAACGATATTGCAATGCTAGGAAATAAGGCCTAGGGTTCATACTTTCACTAGTGCAAGTTCTCTCAACAATAATAACATAATTGGATCACATAACTATCCCTCAACATGCAACAAAGAGTCACTCCAAAGTCACTAATAGCGGAGAACAAACATTATGGTAGGGTACGAAACCACCTCAAAGTTATTCTTTCCAATCAATCCATTGGGCTATTCCTATAAGTGTCACAAATAGCCCTAGAGTTCGTACTAGAATAACACCTTAAGACACAAATCAACCAAAACCCTAATGTCACCTAACGGAACCCGCAAGTTGGTCACCAAAACATACATCAAGTGGATCATAGAATACCCCATTGTCACCACAGGTATCCCACGCAAGACATACATCAAGTGTTCTCAAATCCTTAAAGACTCAATCCGATAAGATAACTTCAAAGGGAAAACTCAATCCATTACAAGAAAGTAGAGGGGGAGAAACATCATAAGATCCAACTATAATAGCAAAGCTCGTGATACATCAAGATTGTACCACCTCAAGAACACGAGAGAGAGAGAGAGAGAGAGATCAAACACATAGCTACTGGTACATACCCTGAGCCCCAAGGGAGAACTACTCCCTCCTCGTCATGGAGAGCACCGGGATGATGAAGATGGCCATCGGAGAGGGATTCCCCCCTTCGGCAGGGTGCCGGAACGGGTCTAGATTGGTTTTTGGTGGCTATGGAGGCTTCTGGTGGGGGAACTCCTAATCTATTGTGCTCCTGGATGTTTTTAGGGTATATGGGTATATATGGGAGGAAGAAGTACGTCGGTGGATCTTCGGGCTGTCCACGAGGCAGGGGGACGCACCTAGGGGGGGGGGGGTGGGCGCGCCCCTGCCCTCGTGGGCAGCCCGGGACTCTCGTGGTCCATCTCCGATACTCCGTGGACTTCTTCTGGTCCAAAAATAAGTTCCGTGAAGTTTCAAGTCAATTGGACTCCGTTTGGTTTTCCTTTTCTGCAATACTCTAAAACAAGGAAAAAACAGAAACTGGCACTGGGCTCTAGGTTAATAGGTTAGTCCCAAAAATCATATAAAATAGCATATAATTTCATATAAAACATCCAAGGTTGATAATATAATAGCATGGAACAATCAAAAATTATAGATACGTTGGAGACGTATCAGCATCCCCAAGCTTAATTCCTGCTCGTCCTTGAGTAGGTAAATGATAAAAACAGAATTTTTGATGTGGAATGCTACCTAACATATGTATCCATGTAATTCTCTTCATTTTGGGATGAATGTTCAGATCCATAAGATTCAAGACAAAAGTTTAATATTGACATAAAAATAATAATACTTCAAGCATACTAACTAAGCAATCATGTCTTCTCAAAATAACATGGCCAAAGAAAGTTCATCCCTACAAAATCATATAGTTTGGTCATGCTCCATTTTCGTCACACAAGAATGCTCTCATCATGCACAACCCCGATGACAAGCCAAGCAATTGTTTCATACTTCAGTAATCTCAAACTTTTTTCAACTTTCACGCAATACATGAGTGTGAGCCATGGATATAACACTATGGGTGGAATAGAATATAATGAGGGGGTTATGTGGAGAAGACAAAAAGGTGAAAGTCTCACATCGACACGGCTAATCAATGGGCTAGGGAGATGCCCATCAATTGATGTTAATGCAAGGAGTAGGGATTGCCATGCAACAGATGCACTAGAGCTATAAATGCATGAAAGCTCAAGAAAAGAAACTAAGTGGGTGTGCATCCAACTTGCTTGCTCACGAAGACCTAGGGCACTTGAGAAGGCTCATTGTTGGAATATACAAGCCAAGTTCTATAATGAAAATTTCCCACTAGTATATGAAAGTGACAAAACAAGAGACTCTCTATCATGAAGATCATGGTGCTACTTTGAAGCATAAGTGTGGAAAAAAGATAGCAGCATTGTCTCTTTTCATTTCTCTTTTTTTTGAGCCTTCCTTTTTTTTATTTGGCCTTTCTCTTTTTTATTGGGACAATGCTCTATTAAATGATGATCATCACACTTCTATTTATTTTCAACTCAATGATTACAACTCGATACTAGAACAAGGTATGACTCTATATGAATGCCTCTGGCGGTGTACCGGGATATGCAATGAACCAAGAGTGACATGTATGAAAGAATTATGAACGGTGGCTTTGCCACAAATACTATGTCAACTACATGATCATGGTAAGCAATATGACAATGATGATGCGTGTCATAATAAACGGAACGGTGGAAAGTTGCATGGCAATGCATCTCGGAATGGCTATGGAAATGCCATAATAGGTAGGTATGGTGGCTGTTTTGAGGAAGATATAAGGAGGTTTATGTGTGATAGAGCGTATCATATCACGGGGTTTGGATGCACCGGCGAAGTTTGCACCAACTCTCAATGTGACAAAGGGCAATGCACGGTAACGAAGAGGCTAGCAATGATGGAAGGGTAAGAGTGCGTATAATCCATGGACTCAACATTAGTCATAAAGAACTCACATACTTATTGCAAAAATCTACAAGTCATCAAAAACCAAGTATTACGCGCATGCTCCTAGGGGGATAGATTGGTAGGAAAAGACCATCGCTCATCCTCGACCGCCACTCATAAGGAAGACAATCAAATAACACCTCATGTTTAAAATTTGTTACACAATGTTTACCATACGTGCATGCTATGGGACTTGCAAACTTCAACACAAGTATTTCTAAAATTCACAACTACTCAACTAGCACAACTTTAATATCACTATCTCCATATCTCAAACAGAAACTAGCACTGGGCCCTAGGTTAATAGGTTAGTCCCAAAAATCATATAAAATAGCATATAAATGCATATAAAACATCAAAGGTTGATAATATAATAGCATGGAACAATCAAAAATTATAGATACGTTGGAGACGTATCAGCGGGTTCTGGGCCTCTTCTTCTCCGGCATCGTCGTCCATACTGTCGATGTCCTTGGAGTCGTAATCAAGTTCATCGGTCAAATCCTCAACTGTGGCTATAAAGTGGGTGGCGGGTGGTAAGCGAAATTCTCCATCGTCAGCCCCTAGTTCGAGCCGGATATAGTTCGGCCGAGATTCCTCCGCCAAGGACATGTATTTTAACGAGTCCAGCACATCGCCCAAAGGCGAGTGCTGGAAGATGTGTGCGGTGCTGAATTTGAAGATCGATAAATGATCAAGCTCGGTGTCCGTGGGCTCGCGTGGTTTGGAACCTACGGCCGGAGACGAGTCTGGCGTTCCGGTGGCATATGCATCGTGTGAGACCAGGTCCATGTGCGACTCCAACGCCATGGAATCTGCGGCCTCCGTGGTGGGGTTAATCCTCCCGTTTTTGGATGGCGTGGCCTGCTCCGGCTCTAGGGCCAGAGAAGTTACAGGAGCGATCTCCTGGATGCGGCCCGATGACAGATTTAGGCCATGATCATCGGGGTGATCGGGAGCGGCTACCGCGGTATCTTATCCGGCTAAGATCAAGTCTCCTTGGATGTCCGTGACGTAGTTCAAGCTCTCGAATCTGACCTGATGGCCAGGGGCATAGCTTTCAATCTGCTCCAGATGGCCAAACGAGTTGGCCCACAGTGTGAAGCCGCCAAACACGAAGATCTGTCCGGGGAGGAAAGTTCCTCCACAGACAGCGTCATTATTGACGATTGAAGGGGCTATCAAACCTTTCAGCGACAGCACAGAGGAACTCTCAATGAAAGCACCAATGTCGGTGTCAAAACCGGCGGATCTCGGGTAGGGGGTCCCGAACTGTGCGTCTAAGGTTGATGGTAACAGGAGACTGGGGACACAATGTTTACCCAGATCGAGCCCTCTCTATGGAGGTAATCCCCTACTTCCTGCTTGATTGATCTTGATGAATATGGGTGTTACAAGAGTTGATCTACCACGAGATCATAATGGCTAAACCCTAGAAGTCTAGCCTGTATGACTACGATATTGAGTATATCCTTTTCGTACTACACCCTCAGTTTATATAGACATCGGGGGGATCTAGGGTTACATAGAGTCGGTTACATAAGGTGGAATCTTCATAGTTGTTCGCCAAGCTTGCCTTCCACGCCAAGGAGAGCCCCATCCGTACACGGGTACCGTCTTCGGTCTTCATATCTTCACAGCCCATCAGTCCGGCCCATAGATAACAGGCCGGACGCCCGAGGACCCCTTAGTCCAGGACTCCCTCAGTAAGCAGTATGACTATTATCACCCATAAATCACTTGTGTTCTACTCGTGCATATAACATCTACGCACAAACCTGGCTTGGATGCCACTAAAGGGAAACGTAGTAATTTCAAAAAAAAAATCCTACGCACATGCAAGATCATGGTGATGCATAGCAACAAGAGGGGAGAGTGTAGTCCACGTACCCTCATAGACCGTAAGCGGAAGAGTTATGACAACGCGGTTGATGTAGTCGTACGTCTTCACGATCCGACCGATCCTAGTACCGAAAGTACGGCACCTCTGCGAGCTGCACACGTTCGGCTCTGTGACGTCCCACGAACTCTCAATCCAGCTGAGTGTCGAGGAAGAGCTTTGTTAGCACGACGGCATGATGACAGTGATGATGAAGCTACCAGCGCAGGGCTTCGCCTAAGCACTGCAATGATATAACCGAGGTGGATTATGGTGGAGGGGGGCACCGCACACGGCTAAGACAATTCCTGTTTTTTGTGTTCTAGGGTGCTCCCTGCCCCCGTATATAAAGGAGCAAGGGGGAAGCTGGCCGGCCCTTTGGGAGCGCGAAGAAGGGGAGGAGTCCTCCTCCTAGTAGGAGTAGGACTCCCCCTTTCCTAGTCCAACTAGGAGGACGAAGGGGGAAGGAAGGAGAGGGAGAGGGGGAGGGAAAGAGGGGGCGCCGCCCCCCTCGTTGTACAATTCGGACTCCTCAAGGGGGGAGCACGGCCAGCCCTATGGCCCCCTCCTCTCTCTCACAAGGCCCATGTTGGCCCATTAGTCCCCCCGGGGGTTTCGATAACGCCCGGCACTCCGATAATTATCTGGTGACCCTCGGAACTCATCCGGTGTTCGAATATGGTCATCTAATATATCAATATTTATATCTTGACCATTTTGAGACTCCTTGTCATGTCCGTGATCAAATCCGGGACTCCGAATTACCTTCGGTACATCAAAGCACATAAACTCATAATACCGATCGTCACCGAACATTAAGCGTGCAGACCCTATGGGTTCAAGAACTATGTAGACATGACCGAGACACATCTACGGTCAATAACCAATAGCGGAACCTGGATGTTCATATTGGCTCCCACATATTTTACGAAGATCTTTATCGGTCAAACCGGATAACAACATACATTGTCCCCTTTGTCATCGGTATGTTACTTGCCCGAGATTCGATCATCGGTATCCCAATACCTAGTTCAATCTCGTTACCAGCAAGTCTCTTTACTCGTTCCGTAATGCATCATCCCACAACTAACTCATTAGTCACATTGCTTGCAATGCTTATAGTCATGTGCATTACCAAGAGGGCCCAAAGATACCTCTCCGACAATCGGAGTGACAAATCCCAATCTCGATCTATGCCAACTCAACAAGTACCATCGGAGACACCTGTAGAGCAACTTTGTAATCACCCAGTTACATTGTGATGTTTGGTAGCACACTAAGTGTTCCTCCGGTATTCGGGGGTTGCATAATCTCATAGTCATAGGAACATGTATAAGTCATGAAGAAAGCAATAGCAATATACTAAACGATCAAGTGCTAAGCTAACAGAATGGGTCAAGTCAATCACATCATTCTCCAATAATGTGATTCTGTTAATCAAATGACAACTCATGTATATGGCTAGGAAACTTAACCATCTTTGATTCAACGAGCTAGTCAAGTAGAGGCATACTAGTGACACTCTGTTTGTCTATGTATTCACATATGTACTAAGTTTCCAGTTAATACAATTCTAGCATTAACAATAAACATTCATCATGATATAAGAAAATATAAATAACAACTTTATTATTGCCTCTAGGGCATATTTCCTTCACCTGCACCACTGGGGCGAAGCCCCGGTTAGCCCCGCGCCCAGCGCCCGCCCCGTTAACAGCCGCCCGAACCCGCTGTGGCCCCTGTGCCTATGGCACGTGGGGCCCGCCCTAGAACGATTTTTTATATAAAAAATAAAAAATAAATAAACAATTATTAATTAATTAGTAAATTAATTAACTTAATTAATCCTGATTAGGTAGCTAATTAAACCTAATTAATATACTAATAAAACTAACTAATGTTGATTAGTGATCAGTCAATGACAGTGGGGCCCTCCTGTCAGTTTGACCTAGTCAACGGTCAGAGTTGACCACTGATGTCATGCTGACATCATGATGATGTCATAAAATGATTTTCAAATTAAATTAATTATGTTAATTCTAAAAATGAATTAAACTTTAAAAATTAATATAAACTAATCCGTAGCTCGAATGAAAATACTTTGTACACGAAAGTTGTTCAGAACGACGAGATGAATCTGAATACGCGGCTCGTTCGTCCGCCACATGTGCCTAGCATAGCAAATGTGCAACCTTCCACCTCTGGTTCATTTGTCCGAAAATGCGAAACGCCGGGGATACTTTCCCGGATGTCCCCCCTTTGCCGGTATCACCTACTACCGCATTAGGGCACACCTAGCACCGCTCATTGTCATGTCATGTATCAACATGCTTATGTTTGCATTATATTTATTGTTTCTTCCCCCTCTTATCTCCAGTACACTAGGAGATCGATGTCGCTGCTGTCCTGGTCGACTACGATGTTGACGGCCCCTCCTTCTTGCTAGAGCAACCAGGCAAGCCCCCCCTTGATCACCAGATATCGCTTATTCTTCTCTCTACTGCTTGCATTAGAGTAGTGTAGCATGTTACTGCTTTCCGTTAATCCTATTCTGATGCATAGCCTATCCTTGCTACTACTGTTGTTATCTTTAGCTGCAATCCTAAATGCTTAGTATAGGATGCTAGTATTCCATCAGTGGCCCTACAGTCTTGTCCATCTGCCATGCTATACTATTGGGCCGTGATTACTCGGGAGGTGATCACGGGTATATACCTATATACATAATATATGATACCTGTGGTGACTAAAGTCGGGTTAGCTAGTAGAGTACCCGCGAGTGATTCATGGATTGGGACCGAAAGGACGTTTGTCCCGACGACCCTCTGAGTGGACCTTTGTGGCGGAGCGACATGGTAGGTTGAGACCACCTAGGAGGGAGGTGGGCATGGCCCTGGTCGGCGTCCGCGATTACTTCAAAATAACACGCTTGACGAGATATTGGTATTTGATCTGAGTCTGGCCACTGGCCTATACGCACTAACCAACTATGCGGGAACAGTTATGGGCACTCGACGTCGTGGTATCAGCTGAAGCCTTCATGACGTCAGCGACTGAGCGGCGCGCGCCGGATTGGATCATAAGCCCGCGCTTGTATTAAGGGGGCTAGGTCTGCTTCCGGCCGCGTACGCAACGCGTCAACTTAGTAGGCCCACAGGTCAGCCTCCCAATTGGTGCGCCCCAGATGTCAGTGGGAGGAATCATTTTTTCGCGTAATAAGAAGGCAGTTGATTGCGTGCGGCCAGGCCAGCGGAGGGAGTAGGGTGGGCCGGGGAAGCCTGCACGGCATCACAACAGGCCACAAGAGGAGGGAGCAGGCTGTCCCGCCGGTGCTAGTTTAGGCGGCTAGAGCAAGAAGATCAGAGATTGAAGAAGCACGTCGGCCGTTGGATGGACATCCAACAATCACTGCTGCTAGAATCGTGTGTTGACTGACAACGCCTTGCGTAAACAAGCCAGCCTCAAAATCTATGGCGTGTACAACCCATTTGCTATTATTTTTTATAATTTTTACTCATTTTCTAATTCATATGGAATTTATTGCAGCCCGTTTTCCATTTTTAGAATTGCTGCCCATTTTCTGGTCAGTACCAGGGTTAAAAAAATTAACTAAATATGTGGGAAATTTTGAAAATTCGCAAATTTTTGCTGGGGAACAAAATATTCTTAATCCAAAAATTAGTAGCCATACTAAAAGAAATTTAATAATAAATTAGTACTATGTCATGTTAAATCCAATGAAATACGTATAAGATATCAGTGAAAAACAAAAACAAAAAAATAAACTAATATCCCATTTGCTATAATTTTTTTTGGAATTTTCAACCCCTTTTGATATTACTTCTAACAGACACTGACCATACTCTTTGGCCAGGCCAGAATGCATCCCTCCTCGTCTTGAAAGATTCGTGGCCCAGTAAGTTGGAGAAAACAAATAGGCCTAGCTTGGGTATTCTTCAAAAAGAAATACTGGGCTACCTATTTTCCCAAAGATAAAACTGTTGGGCTGGTCATGTTGTTAGACGGGCCACAGAGACCGCACAACCCAGTTTATATCCTGCTCCTCTGAATTACTACTAAAAAAAGTTGTGCAATTCTATCGTTAATTGACTATACGTTGAAAATGATGTGGGTCCCAGATATTAGTAGGGTGGATTAAAGTAAAAAAATGAGGGGTTCATCTGAGTAGTAAAAGAGGCGCTTGCTTGTGTTCGGGAGTGGACCTGGTGGGTCCATACTGCCATACTCACAACTACAGTCCTCACCCGATTCACTATGTTGACAGAGTCCGTTTTGAAAAAAAACTATGTTGACAGGGCCAGACGGCGGCGCCGTGGCGAGCGCATCAAGGCGGAGGATAAAATGCTGTCGCCAATGTGCTGGGCTGGGTTGGACATTCTTATTGAAAAATAAAAATGGACTGGATCTATTTACGATGTTGACTACGATTTGCATGGGTCCGCTGGTTGCAGGAAGAAAATGCTGGGAAAAAGAAGACTGGTCGCTATCTTTGCCGAAGAATAATATCAACTCAATGTAACGACACTATCATAGGAAATAATATCCTCCTGTTAAATCGTGAATTTAAAGAACTGGTGCATGAGTATTTAGCTTCATTTATTTATTTACTTATTTATGTTTAGGGGACCATGAGCATGTACCTGGTCCGGATTCATGTGAGAGCCTCCCTTCTAGTTAATTATGTGCTTCTCTATTAGGCCTTTATCAGTGGGCTGCATGTTATCAACAAGTGGAAAATGTGTTCTGTATGAAAAATAGTATGTGCTACGTACGGTACGGGGCACTAAAGGATCGAACCGTGCAACGACTTCCAAAACATTGTGTTTGTCGTTCTAACAACACATTTATTCAACCAACAGACGAAATATACTACTGATTGCACATTGAAAACAGCAGCAACACCAACTAGGGCTGGGGGTGCAATAGAAGCAAGCAAGCAGGCCAGGAGAGTGAAGACGCAGCTCTCTCTTCCAAACCAAACATCAGCCATCATTACAAAAGGGCTACCAAAAAAGAACAAGTGTATGCATCAAACTAAATAAAGATCCTACTACACCAAGTGTACGCATCTAACTAACTGGCTCAGTTAGACGTTACTATTTATTAAGCTGTGGAGATTTGCTGACGGCTTGAACCAGATGGGTGCCTGACGGGGGAAACTCCAGCCAGCAGGTCAAAGTCTGATACTTGGTTTTCAAAAAAAAGTCTGATACTTGCGACCCTCTCTCCTACTTTGGGCCGCAGAGCATGGCGGCACATATCAGGGTATGGTGCATGCAGGGACGCATGGTACGCTGTGTACACACATTGCCTGATGAATGAATCCGCGCTGCTATCATGATCCTTGCCGTCGGTTATCTCCTGGTTAATCGGATAATTCAGTCTGACAAACAGAGAGCATGTATCAAGGCCTGGAGGCCCAGAGAAGCTGGGATCCTGCTCAAAGACCTTGCAGTGACTATGTTTGTATTCCGCGAAACAACACATCCGGCAAATTTCCTCCCGCGGGCCGGAGTAGGTTTCTCGGTTTGCATGCGGGTTTAACGGAGGGGTTTGATGGAGGCGAGGAGGCGTGTTCAGCTGGGCGTGCAGTGGACGGCGCAGTACTATTCGATTTGACAACTACAACTAGTATATTATAAAAAACAAAGAAGAGTAGTAGAGATAGAGATAAGAATAGAGACTAGGGAGGAGCACCATCTACTGCTTCGTGGGCTACTCCTGCGCTCCATTTAGCGGCCGCAACGTCCCCTACATCCACTCCCTTCTGCGCACCATTCGACGGGCGCTGTTGAAATTTGGGGAGCGCACTCTCGCGACTGCTAGCAGCGATGACTTCACTGACGACGACTTCTTCCCCGACCTCGGCAACCTCTTCCTCAACGACATGGGCGACAACGTCAATGCCAATGGTGCTGCTCCCGTTGCACCGTATGTGTTTCTGTCCTTCATGTTCGAAATCGTGGTAGAATTCATGTTTCTAGTCTGTGTCCTAGATTCGATCTGTTCATCTACTATGCTACTCTGCATGATTAGTTTAATCTATGTTATAGCCGTCATGATTTATTTTGTAGTAAATCTCGTAGTAACTTGCTCATATATTCAACTGGCGGAACGTCCCTTATAGCCACTCCTGTTTCATGGACGGCCTGGTCGATGCCTCCAAGGAGCCCTTCGTCTACTGCTATGAGTGCCTGGTGCCGTTGTGGGGCTCGCCGGAGGACATCGTGCATCACCTGACGCAGGCGTGCGACGATCACTACTGGCACTTGGCGAAGAACATCAAGTACGAGACGTGCTACCCGTTCACCATGCCGGAGTCGCTAGAGGATCAACGCCGCCTGCTAGTCTCGGAGGAGGCCGGCAGCGTCTTCCTCTTGATCGTGGCCACCGGCAAGGCCTGCGCAGGCCGCCGCCACATCTCTGTAGTGTGCGTCAGGGGTGACGCCGCTGACGCTGACACTGACATGAGGCCGATGTACCAGTGCGTCCTCACTATTACTACCCCTCAGAGGTATGTGGGCGGCGACACTGGCTACGTCAAGCTGACTTGGACTCTGCCGAGCTGGGACCTTCCCACCGATGTGGACATGGAAGACGCACAGTATTATTTGACCCCCAACAATGTGCATGGGGACTCCAAGGAGGTTCACCTGGACATCTGCATTACTAAGTTAAATGTTGGTCATTAGTCTTCGCTCAATGTAATCCGCTGTCTAAGCATGTGGATACTTCCATGCATGATCTTGCTCTATTGGAGTATCGCGCATGAATAAAAGTGTATCCATTTATGGTTTAGTCTAGAATCTTCCATGTATGATTTTTTACTACAGTACTGGTGAAAGACTTATGATGAACCATTTCTTACATATCCTCTGCCCCCTTCCAAGTCATCCTGATTTAATCCCTCCGTCTAGGTGTATAAGGGCATGGTTAATACTTAAATAGTATAGCCAACAATTGACTATAAGAAAGTGCCATGTCATTTGTAGCCAACATGTATAACTATGGATACTCAAAAACTAATTCTTGAAGATCATTTCCTGCAAAGCACAATAAGAGTTATTCTTCACAAGTTTTGGATGCAGGTTGAACAGTTGAACGCTTTTGTTTGCAAAATATACTTTTTATCCATTTCACCCGGATGTTTGTAAGCTCTAGAGATGAGATAATATCCAAACAAACCTATCGATACCCGTTACACATGAGATGACCCCCACATCCTTTGTCAAAATAAACAACTCCCCGATCAATGCATTTCACTCTTCCATGCAATGCATGGGCACCTTACTATAGATTAGTACGACCAAAAATTGAACTAACATTATATATAGTACGATAAATGATAATGCATGTCACCTAAAATTATATCTTTGAAAACTATGTTCAAATACGAATCAAACGATATTGTTTTTGTTGACATGCACTAACATTTTGTCAGTTAAATCTTCAGTCAAATTCAATGGGGGATAAACCACGACCGATGTAGCAGTACTAGTGTAGAGGGCGGCGTTGCACGGGAGTCTCACCTCTCACCCCGCTCGTGGCGCGGCAGTAAAGCCGTCATATCACAAAACCCAACCACTCCCAGTAATAAGTGGCCTGGTAAAATAAACGTACAAGCAACCATCACATCCATCAGTCTTTTGTGCATTTCATCTATCTGCATTTACTTTCTCCGGTTCATCTTGCACACTCGATCCCTAGCTACTACTCCTAGGGCCAGTTCTTTTGGCGGCTTCCCCAGCTTTTCCCATAAGACTAGTCATAGTGGAGAGTAACATTAACGAGCCTCACTCATTTATTTGGGCTTCTAAACTACTACTAGTAGCACCTCCATCCTGGTTTATTCCTCACCATTGTATTTTGTGCTAAATTTTGACCAAAGATTTAACTGATAAAATGTTAGTGCATGTGACATGCACTAACATTTCATTAGTTAAATTTATGATCAAAATTTGACAGAAATTACAATGGGGACCAATAAACCAGGACGGAGGTAGTAGTTATGGGATTAATAATCTAGAAGCCTAAAAGAACTAACCCCTGGTACTCCTACTAGTAGTAGTACTCAAGTTGGAATTCCAATTGCACGGCACAACTTGTTAGGCAAAAAATTTGATACAGGGTGTAGGAAGCGGTTTGGGAATTTGCATGCCTTTCCAACCAGTGAGATACTCCGTACAAAGTACGACAGAGAAATAACCACAAAGAAGGAAGCTAAAAGTAAACAATCAAATGAGCATTTTTGCATTTGTTTTGCATTGAATCGTTTCACAAGATTGACTAGTGCTGTTTTTCTACTTTTACAAAAACCGCATCGTAATGTTAATACGTGCATTTGCACGTACATAAGTAATAGTAGTACTCCCTCCGTCTAGGTGTATAAGTCTTCCCTCCTTCTTGGTCACGGTGCACAACCAAAGATGACTTATTGAACTGGACGGAGGGAGTAGCACAGTCTGCAAGCATATAGAGAGAGAGACGTGTAGTGCGATAGTATATAGTAAAGTTTGTGCTATATGCACATACTTGCAAAATGCGTATGAATACACAAGGTTTCCAAACTTTCCCTTTTACATACTTAATTAAGGACGCTAATAATTCCTGAACGTTCGGGATTTATCATCTGCGTCTCAAAACTAATGAGATCGCCTTACAAAACAAAAATTATACTCCTCCTAAAAGCCACGGCGCTCGCAGGAGTACTTGCGACGTGCCACGAGTGCCCTGGTGCGCGGCCGTTTCTCAGCGTGCCGACACAACGCCTCTTTCTTGGCCTCGCAACTCGCGAGGTGCTGATTGGCGGCTTGTAGGCGGGCAAGCGCGATCTCACCGGTGTGGTGATCCGGCGCCAACAGGTACTCCTCCTCGCCGGAAGCGTGCACCCGGTCCATGCACCACCAAGCGTAGATGTGATGCCCCCGATTTGACCGTAAACTAATCATACACGCAAACATGTACGATCAAGATCAGGGACTCACGGGAAGATATCACAACACAACTCTACAAATAAAATAAGTCATACAAGCATCATATTACAAGCCAGGGGCCTAGAGGGCTCGAATACAAGAGCTCGATCATAGACGAGTCAGCGGAAGCAACAATATCTGAGTACAGACATAAGTTAAACAAGTTTGCCTTAAGAAGGCTAGCACAAACTGGGATATAGATCGAAAGAGGCGCATGCCTCCTGCCTGGGATCCTCCTAAACTACTCCTGGTCGTCGTCAGTGGGCTGCACGTAGTAGTAGGCACCTCCCGAGTAGTAGTAGTCATCATCGACAGTGGCTCCTGGGCTCCATCGTCTGGTCGTAGCAATCGGGTATAGAAAGGGGGAAAAGAGGGAGCAAAGCAACCGTGAGTACTCATCGAAAGTACTCGCAAGCAAGGAGCTACACTACATATGTATGCATTGGTATCAAATGGAATAAGGGTATCATATGTGGACTGAACTGCAGAATGCCGGAATAAGAGGGGGATAGCTAGTCCTATCGAAGACTACGCTTCTGGCCACCTCCGTCTTGCAGCATGTAGAAGAGAGCAGAAGGTAAGTCCACCAAGTAGCATCGTGTAGCATAATCCTACCCGGCGATCCTCCCCTCGTCGCCCTGTTAGAGAGCGATCACCGGGTTGTATCTAGCACTTGGAAGGGTGTGTTTTATTAATTATCTAGTTCTAGTTGTCATAAGGTCAAGGTACAACTCCAAGTCGTCTTGTTACCGAAGATCACGGCTATTCGAATAGATTAACTTCCCTGTAGGGGTGCACCACATTCCCAACACGCTCGACCCCCTTTGTCCGGACACACTTTCCGGGGTCATGCCCAGCCTCAGAAGATCAACACGTCTCAGCCCTACCTAGGCACAACAGAGAGGTCAGCACGCCGGTCTAAATCCTATGGCGCAGGGGTCTGGGCCCATCTCCCATTGCACACCTACACGTTGCGAGGGCGGCCGGAAGCAGAACTAGCCCCCTTAATACAAGAGCAGGCTTACGGTCCAATCAGGCGCGCACCGCTCAGTCGCTGACGTCACAAAGGCTTCAGCTGATACCACGATGTCGAGTGCCCATAACTGTTCCCGCGTAGTTGGTTAGTGTGTATAGGCCAGTAGCCAAACTCAGATCAAATACCAAGATCTCGTTAAACATGTTAAGTATCCGCGAACGCCGACCAGGGCCAGGCCAACCTCTCTCCTAGGTGGTCTCAACCTGCCCTGTCGCTCCGCCATAAAGTAATAGTCGGGGGCCGTCGGGAACCCAGGCCCACCTCTACCGGGATGGAGGCACCTGCCCCTTCAGCCCCCATCTCCAAACAGTATCGTAAGTAATGTAACAGTATAAAGTATATAGCATATGCCCGTGATCACCTCCCGAGTGATCACGGCCCAGTAGTATAGCATGGCAGACGAACAAGAGTGTAGGGCCACCGATGAAACACTAGCATCCTATACTAAGCATTAGGATAGAAGGTAAAGTGTCAACAGTTGTAGCAACAATGACAGGCTATGCATCAGAATAGGATTAACGGAAAGCAGTAACACGCTACACTACTCTAATGCAAGCAGTAGAGAGAATAGTAGGCGATATCTGGTGATCAAGGGGGGGGGGCTTGCCTTCTTGCTCTAGCAAAGAGTCATCGACACCGTAGTCGAACTGGGGTCACCGGCAGTCTCGGGGTCTACCGGAAAGAAGTAACGGAGGGGAACACAATAAATAACAGAGCAATCAAATGTAACACAAAAGCAAGATGCGGCAATACGTTGTGCTAGGGGTGACCTAACATAGGGATAGGTGATACCGGCGAAGGAGGGAAACATCCAGGAAAATATCCCTGGTGTTTCACGTTTTTGGATAGATGAATCAGAGGGGGAAAGTTGTGTGTCGCTATGCTAGGGATGTGGGGCGGATGAACGGGCTGCGTATTCGTATTCGTCTCGTCGTTCTGAGCAACTTTCATGTACAAAGTTTTTCTTCCGAGTTACGGATTATTTTATATGATTTTTCAAAGTTTTATTTAATTTATGTAATTATCTAAATTTGAAATAAAATGGGTAAAATGCTACGGGTACACAGAGAGCGTACCGAGAAGTTCACCTCTTAGGCTGACAGGTGGGGTCCAGTTGACCGCCCAGTCAGCAGTCAATTTGGACCGTTTACTGGTCAAAGGGGTCAACGGGACCCATATGTTAGTGGCTGATAGATTAAACTAACCTTATCTATCTAAATAGTGCACTGGGTCCACGTGTCATTGACTGTTAGGTAATTAATCAAGTTAATTAGTCTAGTTAACAGATTAGTTAAGTTAAATAGCTAATTAGGTTAATTAAACATGTTTAATTAATTAATTATATTTCTTTAATCCTTTTTTGTTTTCATTCTTTAATAGGGGCGGGCCCCACGTGTCAACGGCCCAGGGCCTTAGCGGGCGCTGGCAGGGGTTACGGACGTGGGTGCCGGGACGCCTGGACCCGGGCGCAGGCGGGAGGGCCGGCGGCGAGGCTGGGGCGCCGGGCGCGGGTTGGCCGTGACCACGGCGAGGCCCTCCTACCGGCCCCGGCAGGCGGACATAGCGACGAGCGCGCGCGGCGGACAGGGGCGGCACGGGGCAGGAAACGCAGTCGGGCAGCGCGGCGGAGGCGGGGGTCCGGCGGGAGTGGCGACGGTGGGCGTGCACGGGGATGGTGCATAGGTCAGTGGCGGCGCGCTGGCGCTGGGGAGCGGCAGGCCGGGAGTGGCCAGTGGGTGCGACACATAGCACCGAGCAACGCGAGGGAGAAGCAGCAACAGTAGGCGGCGATGCCAGGCAGGGGAGGGTGAGGCCATGGGCGGCGACAGCGGGGCTCCAGGGACGCGCGCGGGGGGGGGGGGAGTGGCGCGGTGACTGCGGCGATGATGGATAGCGTGGGCGCAGTGCGTGTGGGAGCCAGAGGGAAGGGGGTAGAGGGAAGCCTCACGGGAGTGCGTAGGGACCGAGGCAACGGGGGGCGAGGACGAGGACGAAGACGACCGGCGTAGGGAAGGAAGCAGGCCGGCGACGGCGGAGCGGTCTTGCGATGGCGTCGGGCGGCGGCGGGGTTCGTTCCCTAATCTCCATCTGGATCGAGGGGGGAGGGAACGACATAGGGGAGGAGTGGGGTGGATGGGGCGGTTAGGTTTTGGGCTAGCAGGGGTTATGGGGGGAATGGGTGACCGGTTGGGCCTGGCTAGCCCAGTGTCTAGCTGGGCCGAGGCCTAGCAAGGTGGGGTCTTTTTTATTCATTATTGTTTTATTTTTATATTTTGTTTATTTATTTATTTTCTGTAGTGTTTTATTTTTAGTTTCTTTTTAGCTTAGTTTTTTTTAAAATATAAAAGCAAGTCTTGATTTAGTATTAGAGTTATGCTACTGCCCCATTAATTTTGGGCAACTAAATAAAATGTCTTAACATTTATTAATTGCAAAAGAAAATTTAATTAATTGTTTTGCTACTGTTTTATTTCACTTAGTGCATCTAATCATATTATAAAAATGTGGTTTCACCACCATAATTACTTAGGATTTATTCGTCAACTTTAGAACATTTAATTGCTGACATTTGAAGACTTTTATTGTTTGCTTGATTTTGAATTTGAATTCGAACGGGATTTGATGCATCGCGCGGTTAACAATAGTAATCGTGGTAACGTGGCATCATTAGCGGAGGTTCACTGTAGCTTAATTATCCAGGCGCATGGTCATGATAGCAAGGCATGTCGGAGGATAGCCTGTTGATTATGTCGGCAACAACGTCGGTACCAAGGGCGAGGGACAAAGAGAACCGTTTTCCTGCTCGTTGAACGAGGTGGACCAACAGGCAAAGTTCTCATCCATCGGTGGCTACTGGAATGTCATCAACAATGGTAACAGGGTCTTACTGACAGAATTGTGCACCGAGGTGTGTACACAAGCAGGAGAATATTACTGCTTAGATCATATAGATCACAAGAAACATTAAACCAAACAATGGAAAGGAAAATGTGATTATTAGATTAAACAGAACAATGGAAAGGAAAATGTGTTTAAACACATATTTCAGGAGTATATCCTTCCGAAGGACAAACAGAGCATGACATACACGATAGGACTCCAAGTATGTAACCATTCAGAAAAAATGGGCAAGGAATTGATGAGGTTTACCCAACAACGGTGTTTGGATAATTGATCAAGAAAATTTAGCATTGTGCTTTCAATGTTCGTATTGAAGATCGGAGTACCACGGACAAGCTTCGAGATAGCATTGACATGGTCTTCAAGCGAAGGTCAGACTTTGGATACACAAAGGATCCATTCGGAACAACTTATGGAATAAGTCTTACAATTTCCTCATTGAAGAATGGCTAACCCTGCGAGAAAGGAAACTATAACAATAGGTCCTTCAGCCAGGTGTGCTAGGCATGACATCACCTTACTGGGCCGTATAATGACCAAATGTTGTAACTCTTGGAAATATGTTCCAACCATCATATCTGACTGAGATTCAGATCTGATTGGTGTTAGGATACCTCAGACTCAGGATGTCTGAGCAGAAAAGGTGCAACACAACTTGACGAGATGACATTGTTAGATTCTTGGGAAATGAACTATGGAAGCGAGTTCCGAAACAAGAGGTCAGCATTAAACCAAGGAGAGGATGAGGAGGTGGCTGATGGACTTGGCGATAACTCATCGAGATTTCCAAAAAGATGGATTTCCACAACTATGTGAGCATGGAAATAACTTTTGTCATATCAAAAGATATAATGATGTATGCTCGAGGAAAAACACACACAATTAAACATTGGTTGAAAGGTGCGCCCGAAACATGGCCTTGGGTAGCATGATCAATCTTAGAATGGTGATTCAATAATCAATAGTCTAAGAATGAAATGTCGACCATTTATTTCAAAGCAATAGGGTTGCTAGATGGAAAGAATCCAAACAGTACCGTTCACTTGTTCGTGTCCCGATTAGAATTGACACGGGGCCCAAGAATTAATGATGATGATGAGAAGTAGCACTATTCCAGGGACTCTTAAGAGGTGGAGAAATTCTCATGACTTTCTTGACATTAAAGATGGTAATACTCCAAGGTAAAGAAGAACAAATGCTGGATAGCAAGGAACTCAAGGTATAACACAAACCACGATCATGTTTGTGTTGGAGGGGAGGCAATAAATGGGTCGATGATAACACAAATCATCGAGGGAAAGGATGGTATTTCTCATCAAGAATTCGATAGATACCTTGGAAGAGCTCAGAATGTTCATGATGATCATGACACATTTGTCGAGATGTTTCATGAAGATGTAATCATTCAATGATGACATCAAGTCAAAGGAATGATGAAGCGAAAGGTAATTGGAACCAAGGGTACGACACAAACTCGAAATCAAGTCTGCTGTTCAAGGAGAAATGATAAGACGAGGAAGGTCGACGTAAGATTAGCTCACTGTCGAATTTTGTGCTAAGAAAGAAGGACCAGGTAGCATAGTTAAAATCATCATGATAATGATATAGCCAAATAGGCTAGGAATGACGTGATCGAGTACAAACCCATAAGTAAATAAGAGTACCAAAAGTTGTTGAACCATAGTGCGAACTCGGTTCAGTTATCGGTGTCCGTTTAATAACTTAGAGCCCGTGAAAAGTGAAATCAGTGAGAATGCAGTATTGTTGAAGAACTCATAAGTTATGCAGTTCATGATAATCTCGAGATACCAGTGTGTAATACTTGGCGACAGATCAAAGTAGAGGTTGGGCTGGGGTATTGACTTGCAGAAGACAAGTGCTTTAACTTGTCCGAGAAATGGGACCAAAGAGAAATCATGGTCAGAACCACGATTGCATAGGATCAATTCACAGATACCAGATGATATTATATTAATGAAATAGTTATTATTACAAGAAGCTTCCATGATAGGATATACATCGTGTCCATGGGAATGAACACAAAGTTCAAGGTCGACTCCCACTTCTTCAATGTATAGCCTTCCATTCACCTCTCGCTTTTCGAAAATGACATTAGTTGTTGAAAGTTTTACCTGGTGCAATACCAGATAAGTATGGCCCATGATATATTTCGGGTTCACACAGATTAAGGAAGGCATAGGTTTAACCCATCGGGGCATCATAGAAACATATACCACAACTTTCAAGAATAAATAACACAAGCCCGATAGTAGAGCATGCTTGAGAAAGCAGAGGATACAATTTACCAAAGGCATTATGTATCCGAGGAAAGGATCACAAGCTTATTGAATATGAAGGACGTTGTCAGATAAAATCCAACAAAGGATCTGGTGGTCCATAAGGGATCTGATGTGAGCATTGGTACTCAACCAGAAGAAGAAAGAATGCAAGGAGATAATACTATAGAAACAACTGACCAATTCAAAGCTCAAATGCAACGGAATTATGAATTCCAAGACAAGGGATCAGTAGCAATGCTCTGATTAGGGATGGACAAGTTGAATAGCCTTAGGGGTATAATCAATGGCAATTTGATTGGTCAAGATCCAGCTCATTTTTAAAATGACGTCTGAGCTGAAAGGATGAATTCTAGCATCTAATTGAGGATTGCGAGCATTCGCAATATATTGAATCAAGGGACTTAGAATGATAGTGACAAATTATGTCAATGGAGATTACCAGAAATACGGAATTAACCATAAGGCTGGAAGGCAAGAAATTCGGGATCAATAGGTTGTTGAGGATTTTTAGAAGATCAAATAGTTTTTCAAAGAACTTTGTGAAACACACGAACAACTAGAAATGAACAAATCCTCATTAAATGTGAGGAATTATTCGTAGGGGTATTCATGCGGCGAGGATCTGCAAGGCAGTAGCTCAAAGGATTCTCAGAATAATGGAGAGTAGTTCGAGGCATCTTGTATTAACAAGATCAATGGGGTTGAACGTAAGACTGGCAAGTGTAGGCAGTTATCCCTAAGGATATAACGGTGGTAGGGGATGCAAAAGCGATGACACAAAGTCTTGAGAGAACACTACAGAGTATCTTCGGAATGTTCCGGTGTAGCAGGCGATCATCTGTTGTAAGGGGCTCTCCGGGAGGAAGTGATCACGAGATCCTAATGTTAGAGTTAGTAAAACCATTTAAACACGAATAGAAGAGAGTTCAGAGTCCCAGAGTATAGATCGAGGAGTAAAAGATCCTAATACCACCCAAATGGCAACGTGGGCCCATAAGGCACACAACCATGTTAGTAAAACTTTTTTAGTGACTAGACTCGATTTCGGCCAAGGAGTGTGGAAGGGGGATTCCTACGGGCAGTCGGCTCTGATACCAACTTGTGATGCCCCCGATTTGACCATACACTAATCATACACGCAAACATGTACGATCAAGATCAGGGACTCATGGGAAGATATCACAACACAACTCTACAAATAAAATAAGTCATACAAGCATCATATTACAAGCCAGGGGACTAGAGGGCTCGAATACAAGAGCTCGATCATAGACGAGTCAGCGGAAGCAACAATATCTGAGTACAGACATAAGTTAAACAAGTTTGCCTTAAGAAGGCTAGCACAAACTAGGATACAGATCGAAAGAGGCGCATGCCTCCTGCCTGGGATCCTCCTAAACTACTCCTGGTCGTCGTCAGTGGGCTACACGTAGTAGTAGGCACCTCCCGAGTAGTAGTAGTCGTCATCGACAGTGGCGTCTGGCTCCTAGGCTCCATCGTCTGGTCATAATAATCGGGTATAGAAAGGGGGAAAAGAGGGAGCAAAGCAACCGTGAGTACTCATCCGAAGTACTCGCAAGAAAGGAGCTACACTACATATGTGTGCATTGGTATCAAATGGAATAAGGGTATCTTATGTGGACTGAACTGCAGCATGCCGGAATAAGAGGGGGATAGCTAGTCCTATCGAAGACTACACTTCTGGCCACCTCCGTCTTGCAGCATGAAGAAGAGAGCAGAAGGTAAGTCCACCAAGTAGCATCGTGTAGCATAATCCTGCCCGGCGATCCTCCCCTTGTCGCCCTGTTACAGAGTGATCACCGGGTTGTATCTGGCACTTGGAAGGGTGTGTTTTATTAAGTATCCGGTTCTAGTTGTCATAAGGTCAAGGTACAACTCCAAGTCATCCTGTTACCGAAGATCACGGCTATTCGAATAGATTAACTTCCCTGCAGGGGTGCACCACATTCCCAAACGCTGGGTCCCCTTTGTCCGGACACACTTTCCTGGGTCATGCCCGGCCTTGGAAGATCAACACGTCACAGCCCTACCTAGGAACAACAGAGAGGTCAGCACACCAATCTAAATCCTATGGCGCAGGAGTCTGGGCCCATCGCCCATTGCACACCTACACATTGCGAGGGCGGACGGAAGCAGAACTAGCCCCCTTAATACAAGAGCAGACTTACGGTCCAATCCGGCGCGCGCCGCTCAGTCGCTGACGTCACGAAGGCTTCGGCTGATACCACGACATCGAGTGCCCATAACTGTTCTCGCATAGTTGGTTAGTGCGTATGGGCCATCAGCCAGAGTCAGATCAAATACCAAGATCTTGTTAAACGTGTTAAGTATCTGCGAACGCCGACCAAGGCCAGGCCCACCTCTCTCCTAGGTGGTCTCAACCTGCCCTGGCGCTCTGCCATAAACTAACAGTCTGGGGCCATCGGGAACCCAGGCCCACCTCTACCAGGATGGAGCCACCTGCCCCTTCAGCCCCCATCTCCGAACAGTATCATAAGTAATGTAACAGTATAAAGTATATAGCATATGCCCGTGATCACCTCCCGAGTGATCACGACCCAGTAGTATAGCATGGAAGACGGACAAGAGTGTAGGGCCACTGATGGAACACTAGCATCCTATACTAAGCATTAGGATAGCAGGTAAAGTGTCAACAGTTGTGGCAACAATGACAGGCTATGCATTAGAATAGGATTAACGGAAAGCAGTAACATGCTACACTACTCTAATGCAAGCAGGAGAGAAGAGTAGGCGATATCTGGTGATCAAAGGGGGGGGGGCTTGCCTGGTTGCTCTAGCAAGGAGGAGTCATCGACACCGTAGTCGAACTGGGGTCGCCGGCAGTCTCGGGGTCTATCGGAAAGAAGTAACGGAGGGGAACACAATAAATAATAGAGCAATCAAATGTAACACAAAGCAAGATGCGGCAATACCTTGTGCTAGGGGTGACCTAACGTAGGGACAGGTGATACCGGCGAAGGAGGGAAACATCCGGGAAAATATCCCCGATGTTTCGCGTTTTCGGACAGATGAATCGGATGGGGAAAGTTGCGTGTTCGCTATGCTAGGGATGTGTGGTGGACGAACGGGCTGCGTATTCGGATTTGTCTCGTTGTTCTGAGCAACTTTCATGTACAAAGTTTTTTCATCCGAGTTACAGATTATTTTATATGATTTTCAAAGTTTTAATGAATTTCTGGAATTATCTAAATTCGAAATAAAATGGGTAAAATGCTACGGGTACACAGAGAGTGTACCCAGAATTTCACCTCTTAGGTTGACAAGTGGGTTCCAGTTGACCGCCCAGTCAGCAGTCAATTGGGACCGTTGACTGGTCAAAGGGGTCAATGGGACCCACATGTTAGTGGCTGATAGAAAAACTAACCTTATCTATCTAAATAGTGCACTCGGTCCACGTGTCATTGACTGTTAGGTAATTAACCAAGTTAATTAGTCTAGTTAACAGATTAGTTAAGTTAAATAGCTAATTAGGTTACTTAAACAGGTTTAATTAATTAATTAATTATATTTATTTAGTCCTTTTTTGTTTTCATTCTTTAATAGGGGCGGGCCCCACGTGTCAACGACCTAGGGCCTTAGTGGGCGCCGGGACGCCTGGACCCGGGCGCGGGCGGGAGGGCCGGCGGCGAGGCTGGGGCACCGGGCGCGGGTTGGCCGTGACCACGGCGAGGCCCTCCTACCGGCTGCGGCAGGAGGAGACGGCGACAAGCACGCGCGGCGGACAGGGGTGGCGCGGGGCAGGAAATGCAGTCGGGCGGCATGGGTGGAGGCGGGGGTCTAGCGGGAGCAGCGGCGGTGGGCGCGCACAGGGATGGTGCACAAGCCAGTGGCGGCGCGCTGGCACTGGGAAGCGGCCAGTGGGCGCAACGCACAGCATAGAGCAGCGTGGGGGAGAAGCAGCAGCAGTAGGCGGCAATGCCAGGCAGGGGAGGGTGATGCCATGGGCGGCGACCACGGGGCTCCAGGGACGCGCGCAGGGGGGGGGTGGCACGGTGACTACGGCGATGATGGACATCGCAGGCGCAGTGCGTGTGGGAGCCAGAGGGAAGGGGGTAGAGGGAAGCCTCACGGGGGTGCATAGGGACCAGTGCAACGAGGGGCGAGGACGAGGACGAAGACGGTCGGCGCAGGGAAGGAAGCAGGCTGGCGACGGCGGAGCGGTCCTGTGACGATGTCGTGCGGTGGCGGGGTTCGTTCCCCGATCCTGATCTGGATCGGGGGGAGGGGAACGACGTAGGGGAGGAGTGGGGTGGATGGGGCGGTTAGGTTTTGGGCTAGCAGGGGTTATGGGGGGAATGGGTGACCGGTTGGGCCTGGCTAGCCCAGTGTCTAGCTGGGTCGAGGCCCAGCAAGGTGGGGTCTTTCTTTTATTCATTATTGTTTTATTTTTATCTTTTGTTTATTTATTTCTTTTCTGTAGTGTTTTATTTTTAGTTTCTTTTTAGGTTAGTTTTTTTAAATATAAAAGCAAGTCTTGATTTAGTATTAGAGTTATGCTAATGCCCCATTAATTTTGGGCAACTAAATAAAATGTCTTAACATTTATTAATTGCAAAAGAAAATTTAATTAATTGTTTTGCTACTATTTTATTTCACTTAGTGCATCTAATCATATTATAAAAATGTGGTTTCACCACCATAATTACTTAGGATTTATTCGTCAACTTTAGAACATTTAATTGCTGACATTTGAAGACTTTTATTGTTTGCTTGATTTTGATTTTGAATTCGAATGGGATTTGATGCATCGCGCAGTTAACAATAGTAATCATGGTGACGTGGCATCATTAGCGGAGGTTCACTTTAGCTTAATTATCCGGGCGTCACAGTAGATGAGGCGCTTGGGCCCGACTGCACTCAGTGCGTCGGCACGGGCGTCCTCCGCCACCCTCACGGCCCTCACACGAGCCTTCTGCCAAAGAGCCAATTGCCTGACTCTCTCGGACGCGACATAGGCCTCCCACACAGCTTGTTCCGCGGTGCGCTTCTCTTCCCCGGCCTTCTTCTCCGCCTCTATTTTGGCGCGCTCTGCTGGAGGCAAAGCCTCCCACAAGGGGACATCCATTTCTTTCCAAAGCTCCTCAAGGCTGGGGGGGGGGGGCTCGGCGGGCGGCGCGGCGTTCTTCTCGTAGCGGGGAGCCAACGCGTCCTCCGACGCACGTGCTGGCGAGATTCGGAATGCTGACGCGTCCACCTCGACGCGTCGCGGCGAGGAGCGGAACACCGACGCAACCTCCTCGACTAGTGGCGGTGAGGAACGAAATGGCGATGCATCGCGTCGCGACGAGGAGCAGAACACCGACGCGTCTTCCTCGACTAGTGGCGGCGAGGAACGGAAGGGCGACGCATGACCATCCGTGCGGTGCAGCGAGGGGCGCCTAGGACTTGGGAGGGGCGATGCCATGGTGGTCGATGTGAGAGGGAGCCAGGGAGGGGGAGGAGATAGCGATGAGCGTGAACGTGAGGGGGAGGAGATAGCGATGTCGTGGGAGGCACAATATTTATAGCGAGCAATGGCACACCTACGTAAGATATGGACTGAGTTGCACTGACTTAACTGCAGGTCTAGTTGCATCACTGACATGTGGGCCAGGCCCCTGTTGGGCCCATATGTCAGTGAGCCAATGCACCTGCAGTTAAGTAACAGATACGTGAGCATATTTTTTGGAGTAAATTACGGGCGAGGGAAGGTGTGGAAATATTGCTGGTCAGAACAGATTGGATGAGCGCGGGGGGAGGAGAGTCATGCATGCAGATTTTTTCCACACGGGGTGGAGTGGTGGGACCGCTGGAGGGAGGAGAGTCTAGCAGGCATATTGTTTCCACAAATGGAGAGAAAAAGATTTGGAGACGAACGGGCTTCCTGCAGGTATGGGGAACAATGCATAATAAGTCTCATCTTGCATGCTAGGCTACGTACAGTCTCAAGTCATTAAAAACATACACGCCCCATGCATGTTCATATTTCAAGGTGCACTAAATTATTGCATGCGATGATTAAGGCTGGCCATAATGGTGGTATCTTAGCTGGTATCATGCACACGGGAATAGCAAACATGCTAATGTGGCAAAGAATTAAAGAAGAGAGGGGGGTTAGAGTAACTAGTGTTCATGCATGCATTGGTAAACACATTTTTTTGTGAAGAACTACAAAAACTATTCCACCGCCTCTATCTTGCTAAGAGTAGGTCAAAATTTTGAATCGAGCCCTTTAAACTAGAAGGGAGGTAGAAGTACTCTAATAGCTAACTTGGCCCTGTTTGGATCCATGTGTTAGAGTTAGTTTGGGTTAGTTTGAATTCAACTAACCCCCAAAAATCTAACCCACCCAAGGGGTGCTTATTTGGGTTACTCCCTCTGTCTAGGTGTGTAAGTCATCTTACGTTGTGCACCGCGACCAAGGCGGATAGGAAAACGAGAAAACTTAATGTCTTTTTGCTAATTAATAGCATTGCATGCAATGAACTAACCACTGCATGTCATGTTTGGCAGTCTCAAGTCATTGAAAGCATGCACCGCCCACATCTCTTATTGGTTGATATGTCACAAAACAAGAAATGATATTGTAGATATTGATATTTTTAGTACTTATAGATTTGGTCAAACACTTTGCAAACGGTTGACGGAAGTAAAAAGGACCAGAGGGAGTATCATGCATGCGGAGTAGGCAAAAAAATTCTCATTTATAGACGATCGAAGTCTAAAAGGGCGCGACCGCGCGAGGGAGGCAAAGGTCGTGGGAGGTGCAACGGTTGACGGAATTAAGTGAAGTTACCCACGTGCCGGCATGGCGTGCAAACAGGCAGAAGCTATACCGTCAGGCCTACGATATGTGTCTAGTAGACATGACATTTGTGGGTCCCGCATAGTTCTCGAGAACTCTTTGGGGACTTGCAGCCGTTTATCCACCGGGCAAGCTAGCAACCCCACACCGTTTGCATGCCCTACTCGTCCCCGTCTTCTACTAGTACAGTACCTTACAACAGTTGACTCCCAGTCGTTCCATCCTTTCACATTACGGTAGTTCCACTAATCCTAACCCTCCTCCCAAATACATGGCGTCCCAAATCTCCATGATCGGTGGTGAGTACAATGTTAAAACCATCACCAGCGATGAGTTCGACGTCATCTACACCCGTTCTTTCCGCAATGGTGAAAGAATTCCTTGCTCGCTTCAAACGCATGTTCGAAAACTCAAATGATGAGTGGGTCGCTAGGCTAGATGTTGAGTACACCACAGTCCTAGGAAGCAAGAAGAAAGTAAAGGAGGCAGAGAAGAAGAAGCCCACCGTGATCCAGGTTTGCGTGCATGACTTATGCTTGGTCTACCACATATGCCATGCCAGCGTTGAGTGCGAGGAATTTAAGAAGTTCCTCAAGGGCGGCCGAGTCAAAATCGTTACTGTAGACTTTAGGAACGACAAGGAAATCCTGGGTCGGATAGGCCTCGTTGTAGGCGACCCCTTCGACCTCTAGAAGGAAGGGTTGGTGTCCTCCTCTCGGCCTTCAATGTTGACCCTGGCAGCAGCCATGATTGATCGTTCATACGCTAAACTGAAGAAACCTCATCACGAGTTTCATCATGCATGGGATTCGAAGATATTAGATGAAGATCACATCCTGTACGCAGCAATGGATGCCTACCTTTGTTTAAATATCTACAAGGGTTGGATGAAGAAGCAGAGTCCAGTGTCCGGTTCAAGCAAAGAAGCATCAACGAAGAGGAAGAGTGATGAGGACGAAGTCGGGGACGTGGACTTGTACTACGAGTAGGTGGCAATGCCGTTGCTCATGCTGGTTCTACTGTAGTGGCAAGTGGACTAGTTGGTTAGTTTATTTTCAAGGGTGTGTTGTGCTGAGGCCCCAGCAGAACTATGTTTATGTTCTTTCTCATTATTTGAACTCTTTAGTACGTACAGTAGTACTAGTACTATGTCTTACTATTGTTCTTCTTGCAGTTGGTACTACTGCTAGTATCTTCGTGTTCCTACTGTAGTTAATACGTTCATACTAGTAGTATAATTTGGGTTAGTCAATTTGTGAAAGAAGTTCGACAGAGTGAAGGAAGAAGACGGCAGGGTGCCCATGATCTATCTTATGAGTGTTGGGTGTGGAATGCAGTTCGCTGGAAAAAATGGATCATGCCCGGGGTTAAATGGATGGTGGGGGTGGGGGAGCTTGGCGGTGGCAGGCGGTTCAGGGGAGGGCGCGGTGGCGGGCCGAGAAGATGAACTGTGCATCTATTTCGAAGGTTGAAGAAGCCCTTCTAGCCATCCATGTTGCATCAAACGGCTCACAAGTGTCGACTGACCCAAATTGCTCCTTCATATTGCAGGATCCATGTGGCATTCAAGGTCTCGAAGGTAGATTTCGTGTCCGCACCCGGTTTGCGGGCTTGACGCGCGCGCGACCGGCTTCCGCCGCGACAGCCACCATGCGCGCCTCCTCCCACTACAAAAAAAGACACATCCGTGACATTTTGGGCCGAACAATTTTTTTTCTGTCATACATATGACACTTCTATGACGATAATTGTGACAAAACCCGGTATCATCATAGATGTGGTGGGCTCCTACTTCTATGACAAAAACTCATGACAGAAAATGGGCTTTTCGTCCTGGGCGGGCCAGAGACGCAGCTGCATGACATTCTTTGGGCCGTCCATGACAGAAAAAACCGTGGTAGAAGCGAGGGGGAGGAAAATTTCGGGGGAGTTCCTGGTTACGGTGGGAGGTCCGGGGCCGAGCGATGCGCGTTTCTCTCGTACACATACGCGCGTGTGTGCGAGGCATTGGCTCTAACTGAACCCGAGCGAGGCGTTGGGCTCTAACTGAACCCGAGCGATTGCACTGCAGGCTACGCGTTACTGAACCCGGGCGATCGATCGATGGCTGTTAACTGAACCCAATCGAGCGATTCCTTGGCTACTGCTGCTAACTGAAGCCGATCGATGGGATGAACAATGAGCGTTGCAGGGGGGGATGAACTGTGAGCGGTGGCGTTGCCTCTGGATGAACAAGACCCCGTGGTGTGGTGGAGGGCTGGATGAACAGTAGACGGTGGAGGGGTGCCCATGGAGGGGTGGATGAACAGGACCCCGTGGTGTGGAGGGCAGGATGAACAGTAGACGGTGGAGGGGTGCCCGTGGAGGGGTGGTTGAACAGGACCCCGTGGTGTGGATGGCTGGATGAACAGTAGACGGTGGAGGGGTGATTGAACAGTAGCCGTTGGAGTAGCGCGCGGTGGAGGCTGGATGAACAGGAGCCCGTGGAGGCTGGAGGAGGTCGACGGTGGATGAACAGTAGCTCGTGGAGGCTGGAGGGGGTCAACGGTGGAGATGAACAGTATCCTGTGGAGTCTCGTTTTGCGGTATGCCACACCCCCCCGATGAACAGGACCCCCGTTTCGACCGTAGCAGTCCAACACAAGTCCGTTTCCCTCTGTTTTGCGGTACGCCACACCCCTCTCGATCAACAGGACCCCCGTTTCGACCGTAGGAGGTCCGTTTCCTCTGTTTTGCGGTACGCCACACCCCTCCCAATCAACAGGACCCCCCGTTTCGACCGTAGGAGGTCCGTTTCCTCCGTTTTGTGGTACGCCACACCCCTCCTGATCAACAGGACCCCCGTTTCAACCGTAGGAGGTCCGTTTCCTCCGTTGTGCGGTACGCCAGGCCTCGTTTCCATCACCTCTTCCGTCCAAGCCCTCCCGGTGAACACGACCATGCATTCCGTTCCGACCCATGAACACGACGACGACGCTATTTCCCCGTTCCGACCCAGCCATGTACATGAGCCCTCACCGTACGTATGCGCGAGTAGGCGTTCGAGACCCCGCCCGTATGTACACATACGTGGCCGTATTTTCTTTCTTGCACCCTGGCCGCTGTACGTACGTGTACATGCTACGTGCGCGCCTCTACTACGACACGTGCGCGCCTCTACATCCACCAGTATATATGTACGTACACGTTCGCGACCAGAATGACAATGCTACGTACGCTTTGACCAGGTGGGTCCCGACTGTCAGGCACTTCCTTGCGTGCGAAGGTGTAGCTGGTGGGTCCCAGCAGTCAGGGGGAAACGTTTTTTCGCGAAATACGGTGGCTTGTCCGGTGGGTCCCTACTGTCAGGTGGAGGAAACATTATTTTCCGCGTAATAAGGAGGCACTTCCTTGCTGCGGCCGTGGACCCAGCTGTCAGCCTCTCCACGTACAGTCCACGTCCGATGGAAGTTGTTCCTTGACCATGTAAACCACGCCGCGCCGAGAGCACCAAGGCAGTGGACGACGGCGAGGCCTAGGAAGGGGACGACGCGGAGTCGGGGAAGACGCAACAGCGGAAGCCCGCGCGGAGAGGAGTACGGGGGTTCACTAGTTCGGCTGCGGTGTGAGGCTGCTGTCGCCGCAGAATAACAGGGGGTGTGGGTGAGTAGAGGGATGGCCTGGCCAACGGTGGGAGTAGTACGGGGCGGTGAGGCCTCTGCGGCATCACAACCGGCCACGGGAGGCAGGAGCATGCGGCACGACCGGTGCTGCTTTGGGCGGATGGAGCAAGAAGACCAGAGGTTGAAGAAGCACTACGGCCGTTGGATGCACATCGTACGGTCACTGGAGCTAGAATCGTTCATATTGACTAAAGTTGACAAAGGCCCCCATCCTAGTCAACTTAGTAGGCCCACAAGTCAGCCTCCCACCATGGTGGGTCCCAGCTAGCAGGGGGAGTATTCATTTTTTGTGCGTAATAAGGAGGCACTTCCGGTGGGTCCGAGCTGACAGCGGGGGGAACGTTTTTTTCGCGAAATACACTGGCCCGTCCGGTGGGTCGAAGCAGTCAGGGGGCAACGTTTTTTCGCGAAATAAGGTGGCCCTTCCGGTGGGTCCCTACTGTAAGGTGGAGGAATAATTATTTTGCGCGTAATAAGGTGGCACTTCCTTGCGGCCGCCTGGACCCAGCTGTCAGCCTCTCCACGTACAGTACTCTTTCGATGGAAGTCGGTCATTGACCACGTTGACCACGCCGCGCCGAGAGCACCAGGGCGGTGGTCTGGACGATGGCGAGGCCTAGGAAGGGGACGACGTGGAGCCGGGGAAGACGCAGCAGTGGAAGCCTACACGGAGAGGAGTACGAGGGTTCACTGGTTCGACTGCGGTGTGAGGCTGCTGTCGCCGCAGAATAACAGGGGGTGTGGGTGAGTAGAGGGATGGCCTGGCCAACAGTGGGAGTAGTACGGGGCGGTGAGGCCTCCGCGGCATCACAGCCGGCCACAGGAGGCAGGAGCCTGCGGCACGACCGGTGCTGCTTTGGGCGGCTGGAGCAAGAAGACCAGAGGTTGAAGAAGCACTACGGTCGTTGGATGCACATCGTACGGTCACTGGAGCTAGAATCGTTCATATTGACTAAAGTTGACAAAGGCCCCCGTCCCAGTCAACTTAGTAGGCCCACAAGTCAGCCTCCCACCATGGTAGGTCCCAGCTAGCAGGGGGAGTATTCATTTTTTGTGCGTAATAAGGAGCACTTCCGGTGGGTCCGAGCTGACAGCGGGGGGAATGTTTTTTTCACGAAATACGCTGGCCTATCCGGTGGGTCCGAGCAGTCAGGGGGGCAACGTTTTTTCGTGAAATAAGGTGGCCCTTCCGGTGGGTCCCTGCTGTAAGATGGAGGAATAATTATTTTGTGCGTAATAAGGAGGCACTTCCTTGCGGCCGCCTGGACCCAGCTGTCAGCCTCTCCACGTACATTACTCTTCCGATGGAAGTTGGTCGTTGACCACGTTGACCATGCCACGCCGAGAGCACCAGGGCGGTGGTCTGGACGACAGCGAGGCCTAGGAAGGTGACGACGCGGAGCCGGGGAAGACGCAGCAGTGGAAGCCCGCGCGGAGAAGAGTATGAGGGTTCACTGGTTCAGCTGCGGTGTGAGGCTGCCGTCGCCGCAGAATAACAGGGGGTGTGGGTGAGTGGAGGGATGGCCTGGCCAGCAGTGGGAGTAGTATGGGGGCGGTGAGGCCTCCGCGGCAGCACAACCGGCCACGGGAGGCAGGAGCAGGCGGCACGACCGGCGCTGCTTTGGGCGACTGGACCAAGAAGACCAGAGGTTGAGGAAGCACTACGACCGTTGGATGGACATCGTACGGTCACTGAAGCTAGAAACGTTTATTATTGACTAAGTTGACAAAGCCCTTGGTATGCTCCAACTTAGTAGGCCCACAGGTCAGCCTCCGAAACGGTGCGCCCAGATGTTAGGGGGAGGAATCATTTTTTGGGCGGCCGAAGCTAAGAATATCCGAAATTGAAGAAGAAGCATGACATCCGTTGGATAGACATCCAACGGCCACTGCTGCTAGAACCGTGTGTTGACTATAATAAGTTGGCAAAGCCTTGCATACGCGTCAACTTATTTTTTTTGGGGACGCGTCACTTAGTAGGCCCACAAGTGTGTGGCAGAGAACTTATAGCCCATTTACGTTTTGTAAGAATGTACATCCCATTTTGGAATTCTAATGGAATTTACAACAGCCCATTTACAGTTTGTTAAAAGTACAGCCCATTTTCTAGCTAGGACAATGATTAATAATTTCAACCAACCATTGAAGACATAATTCAATAAAATTTCCCACATTTTGATGGGCTCCGAAATATTTTTATCCCAAAATTTCTATTCAGATTAAATATAAAATTGTATTACGTAAAAATCTAATGAAACATTGCACGCGCAACAATGAAAATTTGAGATTTTCAAAATCCATTAATAATATTTTATAAACTAATTTCGTGTTTGTTGCATTTTTTATAGTTACTGCCCAGTTTTTATAATTTCATCCCATTTATTATTTTTTAAAGCCCATTTTCCTGTTAAGCCTAATGCATCCCTCCTAGGATAGATTTGCAGCCCAGCGGGTATTCCTCAAAAAGACGTATAGCTGGGCTATCCATTTTCATCTTGAAAAAATTAGTATCTGGGTTGGATATCTAGCCCGGGCTAGACGGGCCACAGCCCGCCCAGTTAATACCCTGCTCTCCTCAATACTGCTCGAGTTGCTTGGTCCCAGCTATCGGCCGCACCTTGTGTAATTCTCTCGTTTATATTGACTACATAGGTTGACAATGGTGTGGGACCGTGATGTCAGGAAACCAGGAGAAAGCAAAAAAAATAGTTGTATATAATAAGGAGGCACTTGCGTAAGTACGGCTATGGCCCTAGTGGGTCCCTAGTGTCATCCAGTCAAAATAAAGTCATCTCCTGAATCCTCATGTTCGTTGACGATGTTAACAGTGCTCAGCACCACGGCGAGTGCAACAACTCGAAGGACAACAGAGAGGGCCTCGCGGGCCCTACGGATGGTCTGATACAGCGCCCGCTACTTATTCAGGAAGCCAGGATCATCGGACACCTATGAGCACCTTCGAGAAACTAAGACGGCATGAAACGGTAAGGCCACACTTAGGAGCTCTGGTTTATTTCAAACCTGTATTAACATACAAGTGTAATTTACTCGTCATCGAAACCAACGCGTAAAATACAGGCGTAATGAAACCGAGGGCCCGAGGTCTGTAAGTAAAACCGGTGGGTTACGTGTGTAATTTGAGAGACCAGTGTATATTTTACGAGCACTGCTATATGGACGACATTACCAGACGATACATGCACAACGTGTGTATCATGCCATCCATGGGCAAGGCTGAAATAGCAGCTAGTGGTTGGATTAGCAATCGTCCGAGTGTCGTTCAGCGTTTTTATCGTATGTCAAGTACTTCCGATATTTTACCAGTCGAAATCGACCAACCAAGCGCCTTCGCCTAAGACCATCTTCTTTAATTTACAAGCGTCAGTTTTACAAGCGGTTTTGGTTGGAAAACGATGATCCAATCACGGCCTAATATCATGAGTTGGTCGGAAGATCATATGGTTTCACGTCTAACCAACCCGACTTGTCGCATAGGCCATGAATGAAACATCAGACGATGAACTTCTTAAGCATGGAAACAACAGAAGAGGATGATCTTCTTAACAAGCAAATCACTGGCATTAGATCGACATGCAAAACAATACGAAGCATTATTCTCAGGAGGCACGGTGAATAGCTCGTGATGCTGCATGCCACAACATTCCAAGCTCAACTTTGCAATCAAACACAAGGCCTGACATTACATAGACAATATTCAGAACAAACTCTTAACACGGGAATATCTTAGCAGAGTAACTATCTACTTCTAAACTGAACACAGGAATAGGAAAAAACACTTGATGCTTCTGGCTAACATCAATGAGCAAATTTTGACAAGGTTTTCCAATTCCAATATATTAAACTAACGTCTTCTTGCTAACATCAGTGATTAAACTTTGACATGCTTTTCCCATTCAAAATATGTAATGCCTATGATCGTGGAGTCCTGTCGCTTCTTGCTAACATCAATGATTAAACTTTGACAAGCTTTTCCCATTCAAAATATGTAATGCCTATGATCGTGGAGTCCTGTCGCTTCTTGCTAACATCAATGATTAAACTTTGACAAGCTTTTCCCATTCAAAATATGTAATGCCTATGATCGTGGAGGCACTCCACGTGTTGTTAAATTGCCAATGGTCTCTGCAGACTAGTCATGTCACCGGTGTCTAATAATACTCTATAAAGCTTCTCGGTCATTCCTTCTGTAATGTAGCGCAAACAGTGACTGCTTCTTTCTGCAAAGTGGAACGACCAACTGGGCCCAGTAATGCAGCAGTTTGCCTTGGACACATTGGCTCCTTTTGTGCAGTTCAACTAAAATCGAAGTCGGAATAAAACCGAGCTTTAATTTTGATATCCTTGTAAGCAACAAAAGGTATAAGGGAAACAATTACTGAGAAATAACGGTTGATGACTTGTACTCCCAAAAGAAAAACATCTACTGATCTACCTTATCTTAATGGGGAACAAAGCAAGAGAGTAGCAATTCTCAATCAGTGTGATTCATTCATATTAACTGAGACATTATCTTAACAATGCCTTGTTTCAAGATGTATAAAGAACGAAAAAGCAGAAAAGTATCATTCCTAAAACAATGCGACTGATTCATTTAAAAGAGACATTATCTTAACAATACCTTGGTTAAACATGTAGAAAGAACTACAAAGCAGGATAATACCATTTGTAAAAACTATAAGTCTGTAACTGATATATAATAACAGAGACATTATCTGAACAATACATTTCTTAAACATGTACTCCGGCCGAACCCTAACAGGAATGGTACTCCTGCCGATCCCTAACAAGTGTTTGCAGTTTTGAACTAAGATTCAGTAGTTAATTCGGAGGAAGGTCGGTACTGACCATTCAAGACCAAGATTTGAAACAACTCGTGAGGAAGATCTCACAGAGATCTCAACACATATATGGAAATCCGGTCTCATTTTGTGCAGTTCCACCAAATTAAGCGAAGCAAAATGTCGCAATAGCAAAAAGTTGAAAAGATATCCCTGTTTTAACAGTGGCAAAAAAGGAATCAATTACTGGCCAATAAAGGAGGATGAAACATGCGGCCACAAAAATGGTAATCCAGCCAATCCCTAACAAGTGTTGCAGTTTTGAAATAAGATTCAGTAGTTAATTCTGAGAGTGGCATCAATTACTGGCTTATAAAGGGGGTGATGCTAAATTTGTTGTAACAAAGCAACAAGCATCATGTCTGGGTTGGTCCCATTTTTGTTCACTACTTAATGGGAAAAGACAGCAATACAATAGCTTCAATTCAACATTTTTTTAAAACAGTAGCAATACAAGTAGCACAACATCTCAAAGCACACTACACAATCATGTGTATGAAGGCCTGTACTGACCTTTCATGAGACCAACAACGATAAAATACGAATCTGCCAACACGAATAGGAAATCCAATCTCGTTTTGTGCAGTTGCACTGAAATCAAGCAAAGTGTTTCGCGTAATGAAGCAAAATGTCGCAATAGCAACAAGTTGAATAGATATCCCTCTTTAAATAGAGGCAAAAAAGGAATCAATTACTGGCTAATAAAGGAGGATGAAACATGTGGCCACAAAAATGGTAATCCCGCCAATCCCTAACAAGTGTTGCAGTTTTGAAATAAGATTCTGTAGTTAATTCTGAGAGTGGCATCAATTACTTGCTTATAAAGGGGGTGATGCTGAATTTGTTGTAACAAAGCAACAAGCATCATTTCTGTGTTGGTCCCATTTTTGTTCACTACTTAGTGGGACAAGTACGAGAACTTATACCTCAGGTGGGCGAGATGTCGTTTAGGCGGGCGGGCGGGATCTGCCCACACGACGGCAGCGAACAAGGGCGCGGAGGTACTTTGTCCGCACCAGCGCCGACTCCGAGAGGACGGTGCTCATCGGCTTCCTCCGTCACTGACGGCGACAACGTCAATGCTGCACCTCGTCACCTCCCACAGCGGACGGGATTTGGCCGGATCTGTGACCACCGGTGAGGAGAGAGATAGAGTGGACACTATCATCTTGTTTTGATATGGAGAGGGTGAGAGAGCGAGACGCGAGAAACTCTATCAAACAAGAGGCTATAATGGAGTAAAAAAATCTCTCCATAGCAGTGGTTTTAAATAGAATACGCGTGTTCCCGGAAAAAAGAAACGAAAACTGGCGGACAATTTTTTAAGGGTCTGTCTAGGACACATCTAGATGTGACATAGTTATGTCACATATAAGTTGATGTCCACTCTGTTTGTGGTCTTTTCCTAGTTTTTTTTGTTTCTTGTTGCTACATTATATACTTGTGGGAGCTTAGATGTGATATCCTTAAATAACATCTAGATGTGAATTAGACAAACTGATTTTCTAATGTACCAAGAAAGAAAACTCGATCAAAAACACGCCCCCGCTTCCAAGTTGCGAGAGTCGTCGCGCACACACACATAGAAATAGACATGTATATCCGTGTTTACGTAAAATTCCATTTCCATCTCCATCTCCAATCATATTTGTCCAACTGGCACATTATTTACGTTGTTAATTATATACGCAACAATATTAACGTACATCATCTCTTGTTTGCGCACGTCCGGACCGCTGCCACGGCCGGTCCTGACCAACCCGAACCCTCTTCATCATCCGTGTGTGCTTCCCGCCCGAAACGGTCAGTGCCACATTCATGCCTGACCAGAGCGAACACGACCTCTCACTGGCGCCGGCATTGAAGCGGCACGCCGACCGAGAGAGCGTCGCCCGCGCCGCTTCCGGGTGCACGCGGCTGCTCCGCGTTCAAAGGTCGCAATAGCCGGCTACAACATGCATGTAAAAAGTTCTTGGGAGTCCGTGCTACAGCTAGCTGTCCTCCCCCAACTTGTCAATCTCTTCCAGTAGTGCTAGTACTCCATGGCGCGGTCCATCGACAAGCAGGCGGGAAAGTTATGGTATACTACTCGGTTTGTGGTGAGTGGCATGCTGAGCGACCGTGTGAGACACGAACACGACGGATGTGATTTAAACGTTGGTTTTGCTCGATGGCGCAATCCAACGAAACGAAACGTTGGTTTCTCTCCATTTCCATTTTTTCTCCGGAAAAATGGAAACTTTTCCACTCCATTTTCATTCCTATTCCAAGGTTGCCCAGTTACAACATTCCATCAAATACAAAGGAAAACTAACACGCATGCTGATGCATCTCAATGATTCACAGATCATAGCCAACATTTACTTCACAACTAAAGAAAAAAGTTGTGAGAGCGTGTACGAAAGAAAAACTACTGATGGGGTCACTACGACTTAAACCCTAAACCCTAAACATGATTTAATTTCCTGGCCAGGTAGAACCTGGTGAAGGAAAGACGGCTGGCACCCTCGGATCATACGATGCTTTTGTGCAGTTCCACTAAAATCAACCTGAGCATCCCTGATGGCAAAGATATTGAAGAAGTGTGATTAGAATAATAGTACTGGCACTAGTTCATGATACATAAACTCATCACAAGTAGAAGCCGGTATAAGTAGAGAAAGATCGACATGGCGATGGAGCTACGGCAGTGGAGCAAGCCAGCTCCAAAAGGAAGATGGACTACCTGGGACATCGGGCTGTAGCTAGAAGGGCGGTTGGGACGCGGCATCAGCCCATACCGCGGTGACCCCCGATTAGGACGCACCGACTGTGGGTTTTCTCCCTCGCCAATGTCGACCGCGTCTACGCAGAACATTGTTCCCTTCCCCCAGCTGCGGGATCAGGCCCGTCGTTCTATGCTTGTGAAGAGAGCAACCTAAGCAAGCAGGCTTGTAGCTTAGGCTCCTGCTAGTGTATATATAGTGGTTTTCTTTTTCTCTCCATATCAACCATTTTATATTGCGTACGTGTCATTCAAGAGTGAAATGATGCTTGCTTCTTCCGACTAACTTACTGTGTGATTTGACTACTCCTTAGTGGCCCCTACACGTAACCGCCTACGTGTATGCAATAGTCACACGTACACATGGACACAAAAATGCACGCGACGCCCTAATGCATGCATGCCCGAGCACACGACGGAACACACACGGTGACGCTCAAGTGCTCAACCTACACGTGCATGCACACACATACTCAGTCAGGGTGAGCTAGTGACCGTATGAACACCGGAAATATATATATATTGAGCGCAATGAGCGTATTATGAAGTCCACTAACCGTATTTTTACAAATATACAGTGACAGACAGTGTATTTATCTCGTTTGAAATTAAGCCATGTTAACTAGAGAGGAGGCAGCATGGACTAGCATTACTTTGCTGTGTCCCGTCAACTTGCCGAACGAGGAGAAGGTTGCGGGACGGGAGAAGCTTGCGCGTGGTGGCTCACAGGACAAGGAGAAACTTTTGACTAATGCAAGTTCTCCCTCGCTCAGGCGGTGGACGTGCAACAGTTAATTCGGTGTCAGATTGCCAGAAGCATACTACACTATACTACTAGGAACCGGATGGAGGAGCGTCTGCACTCTTATTATAATTTTAAAATGTGATAAAGCAATCTTCAACACATTTGGTTCTCTTCGAGGGTTCTCGCATGTGATAATGGAAGTAGATTGCATGGAACACTCGCCACAATTCTCGCATTAATTCTGGCTCATATCCTGTTACAAATAGTAGCGCTCAGTAATATTTCCTCTTTTTTGTTATTCAGCATGTAAACAGGTCAGCAAACCTTGCGGCGCATCTTCGTGTGAACCGTGCTTGCTGCACTTTGAATGTGGCCGAGAGCTGGCTTGATGAAACACCTCGCTTCCTACTTCTTTTTTTGGCTTCCTAGTGACCAGTGTCTTGGCTGATCGTCCTAAGAATGCTTATACATGAATAAAGCTCTCTCATTTACCCGCAAAAAAGATTAAGCCATATTAACCGGAAAGGAGGGAGTATGGACTAGCACTACTTTTTGGTGTGTCTCGTCAACTCGCAGGACGAGGAGAAGCTTGCAGGACAAGGTGAAGCTCGCTTACGCCTTTTGACTAATGCAACCTACCCTCGGTGGGCATGCATCAGTCCATTCAGTGTCAGATTGTCAGAGGCATACACTGTAGTACCCAACATGTGGAGTACCATCATTGTTCGACTTCACGAAGGGGTGAAGAGCCAAGCGCAGTACTAGTACGCGTACTTGGTTTTCCACCTTCATACTACTCCACCCTCCGTCACAGTTTACAAGGCGCGCTTCATTATGATGCATTTCTCTAAATGCATTTCCACCACCAGAGAGACTTTAGACGCGTTTGGTTTAATTCTCAATTAATTAGGGCGTGGTAACCGCAATCAAGTCCACAATTTTCTCTCCATGTACTGTACTACTACGGAGTGCATGCATGTGTGTACCCAGGGTGGAAGCACTGCATGCATGTGTGTACGCATTATTCCCTCTAGTAATAGACGCCGTGTTATAACTACCAATGCTATTTTTCAGGCCGATCGCTAGTCGCCTTGGTCCCACAGATTTATTTTTCTTTTTTCTAAAGCGCGCTATATAAATAGTGACGGATGGAGTAGTATGAGCGGATTCAAAGAAGAGCGCATTGATGGTTGCTTCTTCAGAGCAACTTATAGTGGGAAAGGTGGGGCTTATGATTTGACTGCCCATTACTCACTATTAATGCGGCGCAATGACCGGGCTGAGTCTCCCATGCAGTTGTGCACTACCCCCTCGGTTCTTAAATATACTCCAGAGTATTTGTCTTTCTAAAATATGTTGAAATCTCAGCTAAGACGAATATAATATTTAGGAACGGAGGGAGTACACATACAAAGCAAAATGAGTGAATCTACACTCTAAAGTATGCCCGTTTGAAATTTGTAAAAAGACAAATATTTAGGAACGAAGGAGTATAATTTCGTGCTTGGCACATGGACCCGGATGATGAGGAGGCTTCTGGCAATGCTATCAAGCTTCCATCATTTGTTTACATAATTGACGTACTATACAAATAATTTTCCAGCAACATGAAATTGTACAATGGTGTGAGCTTTCAGCTTTTGTTTCGCGTGTCTTGCCATCGATGCTCTTTCAGAAACAATAAAAAACTAACTTCCTGGCTAATGCATGTCAATTATTAGCAGATCAGAGCTAATAATTACATCACAACTGAAGACAAAGTTGTGAGAAGGTGATAAATTAAAATTGATCCATGCTTTCATTGGCAGCAACGTCCCCACAGCTCTGTCTAAATCAACAAGGCATGTTGGGAAAAAGTAGCTGTCTGGAGCATGCAACATTCCGATCATATTGTGCAGTTCCACTAAAATAGAGTTGAGCATCCCTGTTCCAAAGATATCAAGTGTGATTACGATAATAGAGGACTGCTGATGAAACAATAAACACACAAATAGAAGCCGGTCACCTTTGCGGTCTCTCTTAAGACTAACTAGTTGGAGAAGATTAGGCTCGGAGTTGGATGAGGAGGATAGAGCAAAACCAATCTCCCTTTGTGCAGTTGCACTAAAATGCAGAGACGTTGCCCGTGTGACATTTTAGTACAACTGCACAAAACACTCTTAAGAAAAAAGTGATTTGTATAGTTCACCAAAAGGTCGCAATAGCAACGAGGTGAAATGGATAGCCCTGTTTGCAAAAAAGAGGTAGAAAGGAAACAATTAATGGCCAATAACAGTTGATGAAAGATGCGACGACAAAAAAGAAGCATATTCCTTGTCCTAAGGGAAGATAACAACACGGTTGTGTTTGTCTAAAATGGTGTGAGGACGAGAATGCAATATGGAAAGTACACCGGACGAGCTACGTTTTGGGCAAAGAACTATGGAAGATCCACATGCAGCGATGTGGGAAAACGGGCAGTGGAGCAAGGCCGGAGGGGATACCTGGAGGTCGTCGGGATGTAACTAGGTGAGCGGCGGCGGGCAGAATCTGCGAGCAGGTGGCGTAGGCCCTGCCGCGCCGGAGCTTGGTCAGAGAGAACAGCGCGTGCCGCAGATCGGGACATGCTGCCTCGGCGCCGTCGAACGGAGAAACGATGCACTTCCTTCCTTTCCCCCGGCGGATGGGATGCGGCCGAATCAGTGACCAACGGTGAGAGAGAGGCCACCGCACTCCCTTTCCCCCGGCGGATGGGATGCGGCCGGATCAGTGACCAACGGTGAGAGAGAGAGAGGCCACCGCACTCCCTTTCCCCCGGCGGAAGGGATGCGGCCGGATCAGTGACCAAAGGTGAGAGAGAGAGAGGACACCGGAGCCTTGTGTGAGATACTCTGAAGAGCGGACTACCTTTTCCTCCATAAAAATCATATTATATTCTGTGTACGTGCCATTGAGTGCTATAACTTTATTTAAAAATAACGCGGCAACACGTCAAGCCGAACTTTGTTTTGTGCACGTGTGGTACACGACCTCCCTAGGTAAACAATCGCTACAGGCGTTCAAATTAGCACGTGGGCTGCCATTTCGTAAAGAAATGAGCTCCACCGTGTACCCGCGCGGGTGTGGCTGGGCACGAAGCGTGAGTACGTGCACGGTGCACCTATTCTCTTCTTGTATACGTACACCACCTACGTGGGGTTGTGAGAGAGAGATACAAACCTAGAGATATATAGTGTGTGGGTTCTTGAGAGTTTTTTTGGGGGGGGGGGGTTAATCAAAAAATTTAACATATGCAATGTGTGTGAAATAGAGTCCTGGATATAACATACATATATAGAGAGAGGGGGCGATCCACGAGAAGAGAGTGGAGGTATCATCGGCTTGAGGTGTCTATAGAATCGAAGAGAGGGATGATGTGTGTGTGTGTGCGCGCGCGATCGATAAAGAGTGCCATCGAATTTATGTGTGCCCACGTCAAAGATATAGAGTGGCTGGCCTACTGGAATGTGAGATGGGACATGTGCAGTTTGTCTCTGTGGCATGGATACCTACCTGCAGCGCTCGACTATTGGTGTGTGGTGGGGGAAGAGGGAGGCCCAATTAACTATAGAGGTACAATGGCTGGTATATGTGTTCCGAGGAGAGATGCCTACCTCATGTATTAAGGAGATCGATCTGCCTCATGTATTAAGGGAGATCGATCGGCATCCATGCATATGTGTAGGAGATGGATAAAGTTGGGAGAGAGACAGAGCTAGCGTGTTGGAGGGGGTGGTAGTGGAGTTGCTTCTAACAAGTGGTGGGATAGGCTTGCTAGACAAACGGAGGGCACGCCCGCAATATCAATAAGAGAGGAGATGGCTGCTTGTTATCTGTGCACGTGTGTGTGAGAGACGGGTCAGGAGGCATGCACGAATGATGAGGGGGGACGATGTGGATGTGGTAAGCAGATGTAACTACATAGGAAGATCAATCACCGTTTTTAAGAGAAAGGAGAGACATAACTTGTGAGGTACTTCGATCGATGGGGGGGGTAGTTGAAGTCGATCTAGGTATATGTTGGGAGATCAATCGGTATACATGCATGTGTGTGTTAGAAGCAAATGTGGCACGAGGAGAGGGATAGAGAGAGAGGGATGCATGTAGGAGGTGGTACGACAGGCATACTATATCGAGGGGGGGGGGAGTGTGCGAGTACGAGAACGATGAAAAGAGTGGTGGGAGTGAGGCATGGACGGTGACAAGAGAAGAGGGGAAGCTTGTGTTTGTGCTAGGCACACCTGGCTAGAGAGGCATATCGATCGATGTGTGCTGTAAAGAAGGAGCTGGGGGACCTACACACACCATGGGTGAACGACCTAAAGTGAAAACACGAATTTGTGCGACGGAGCTAGAGAATGCTGAGGGAGGGTGAGAGGGATGCGGGTGTGTGCATGCACAAGAGAAAGTTAGCGCTAGCTACAAAGATAAGAGGGTTGTGTGGGTGTAAAAGACGAATAGAGATCATATATACTTCATTATAAAAAGCGAATTCGGATATTTGAAGAATTTATCATAGTGTTTAAAACCGACGGATGTGTGAATATATATAACGGTGATAAACATGGTGTGGTTATGAACATGGTATACTACATTTAATATATTTTATCTCTACTCTTATAAAAAATGGAGTTTGTTGATGATGGTGTGCCTGCCATCCTGCATTATAGGCCGTCTGATTTATATCTGGCAGATAGCAAGGAAACTTTGATGGTTGAAGTTGGCAACGATCATGATTGTAGATTCTTATTGAAATAGAGAAACGAATTCAAATTTAGTTCGAATTGCAGTGGTAGTATAGACATTTGGAATGCACTAAAATGTTGGTATGAGTAGGTTACATGCATTATACAGCAAGCGAAAAAATTTAATCGGACATAACATGGATTCATACTCCCTCCTTCCATCTACATAGGGCGTAATGAGATTTTAAGACCGCCTTTGACTATTGACAAGATTGTATATCATTGTTCTAATATTTGGTCAAAGTTAGCAACGAAAAACGCATTAGGCCCTATATAGATGGAAGGAGGGAGTAGCTTTGAATAGCATTTGTATAGTAAAACGGGGCAAGACTCTCTCTTTGTGTGGTGTGAATAGTTTTATTTTTTTCGTTTTCTTTTTGGTTGAGGGAAGTGCGAATTGATTTGGTACGTACAAGTACAATATTACGACACGTTAGGCTTGTCCCTGAAATTCAACCCGCGTCTTGTAATATCCCGAAAATTCAGATATCGTGCTCCCAAAACTGGCGCCTTCACAACCCGGGCCTTGCTATCCCGAAATTACAACGCGCGCGAAAACTCCCTCCAGCTGCCAAATCCCGACACGCGAAAACCCCCTTCTAACCCCGAGCCAAAAGCGCCGCTAGTTCAAATCGGTGGGGGGTACTTTTGTAACACACCCTACATTTTGGACAAGCGCGTTCCTAAGTCATGCTTCACCCCTCCCATCACCCCCTTTTCGCCATTCGAAATCCCAGGCCGCCATAACCTCTCCGCTCCAGACGCAAAACCCCACCCTCCTCCGCCCGCCACGTCACCACTACCCAGCCGGAGCCTCTTCCCCGACGATGCCGTCCACCGCAACAGCTCGACGTCCCTCATCCACCTCCCCGGATGAGGATCCGTCGTCCATCTCGCCGTCCCGCCGGTTCAGCCGCCCCGTCCTCCACCTGCAAGGAGCTGCTCCGACGATCGCCTCGTCTATCGCGGCTGCTCCATCCCCACAGCGCCGCCTTAACCTGCTCCACCGGAACCGCAACATCCTCACCGACTCCTCGGACGAAGCCGAGGCCTACTCAGCGCCACCAAAGAGGTTGTACACTCATCACATCACACCTTCTCCTTAACTCGACCTCCCGGCGCTGATGGTGCTCCATCCCGGAACCCCATTGAGCGGCTACCTTGAAGCCGGCGCCGCGGGCGACATCTCCATGGAGGCTCTCCCCCAGTGCGAGCCCCCTTCGGCGGCAGCGTCCATACCAGCCAGATCTGCTACTGCTGCTCCGGATCTCGCTCGATCGCTCGCTCGCCCAGCTGCTGCTGCTGCTCTCCCCCTCGCTCATGCTGCCACTTTGCTCCGATTAAGCCACACTTCAGTCGACTAAATCGACTTTTGGGTCAGTCGATTTTCAGGGGTTGGGGGGCTCGCCGGAGTTAAGGAAAAACCACCCGCAGCGGGGATGGGGGCTCGCCGGAGAGGTACCCCACTATCTATCTTAGGGTTCAGGGTGGGGGGGCCTAGAGGGCTGGCCGGGGCGGCGGTGGCGAGTTGTTTCGGGGCGGCGAGGCGACGCTGGGGCCGGCGGTTCGGCCGGTGGTGGCTGGCGGCTCAGGGGGGTGCAGGTTGAAGATGAACTGCAGGCCCTCCCTAAACTACATGTCAAGTGCCTCTCTGCTACCATTGCGTTCAGTTTCGACAGTAGCATTCAGATTCCACAGTAAATTTAAGTTTCGACAGTTAAGTTTAGAGTCAACAGTTTTTACCTCATCTGTTGTAGTCAGGTGGTTTTTGGTGATGTTAATTTTACATCCATTTTACATCATCTATTGGAGATGCTATTAGAATCCCACTTGAGATTGACGATGTCTGTCTTGTGCTGCTTCAGCCTTGACGTCTTACGGCTCACCGAAGCTGCTCCAACGACAGAACGATCCATCACAACAGAGCAGTGCCCTGGACGCCGTCTACAGATTCCTCAGATCTTCCTCCACACCTCTGACAGCCACCTCTACCTCAACTACTTCAGCGACCAACCCAATGATGTTGTGGTCGACACGGCTACGGCAAAGAGGTTGTACACTTGTTGCATCACTTATTACTATACATTCACATCGATCCATTAGGGCTATTTTGGTTCTACGGAAAAACTTGAGAATATTCTTTGGCCTCCCCTTGTGTCGAATCAATAAATTTGGGTTTAATACTCTACCCTCAAAAGCTGTTGCGATCCCCTATATTTGTGGGTTATCAAGACAAATTTCTGGCGCCATTGCCGAGGAGCATAGCTCTATTCTTTGAGTCACTTGGGATTTATATCTGCTGGACACTATGAAGAACTTGAGAGATCCAAAAACCAAGATCTATCCCTCAACTACGAGGGGACGTAAGGAACTGCCATCTAGCTCTTCACTTGATTCATCTTCTGTTATGAGTAAGTTTGCGACACCTACATCTGCTTCTGCTATTCGTTCTGATATGTCGCATGTTATTGATGATGCCACTTCTGCTATGCATGATACTTATGATGAAACTGCTTCTATGCCTGATACTACTGTGCCCCTTAGTGAATTTCTTGATGAACAAATTGCTAGGGCTAGAGAAAAAGAAATTATTGAATATGAATACGATGATGATAGTGATGATGAAAATATGCCTATTATTCCTGAGGGCTATCTTTTTGATATGGAATCTTCTGGCGCTATTTTAGCTTGCAAAGATAGATATGAGCTTAAGAGGTTATTAATTAAATGGAACAAAGACCCGACCCTGCTTTTGCTACTTCACCTATATGTTATTCCTGAGAGCTCATAAGAAACAAGCCGCCTTGAGGGAAATATACAACTTCGTGCAAATTAAAGAAGAGAGTCTCCCACAAGCTTGGGGGAGGATTCTCAAGTTACTTAATGGTTTGCATGATCATCCTCTTAAGAAACCTGAAATACTTGATATCTTTTATAATGGACTAACCGATGCTTCCAGAGATTACCTGGATAGTTGTGCTGGTTCTCTTTTCAGGGAAAGAACACCGGATGAAGCTGAAATTCTATTGAATAATATGTTGACAAATGAAAATAATTGGGCACCTCCTGAGCCAGCTCCTGCTCCAATTACTGAGTCTATTCCTAAACCAACTCCGAAGAAGAGAGGTGTCCTATTCCTCAGTCCCGAAGATATGCAAGAGGCAAAGAAATCGATGAAATAAAAATGTATTAAAGCTGAAGATGTTAAGAATTTACCTCCTATTGAAGAAATACATGGTCTTAATTCACTGCCTGTTGAAGAAACATATGATCTCAATTCTTTATTTATTGAAGAACCTCCTGATTCCGATATCCCAACACAGGTAGTAAAGGTAAATTCTCTCTATAGATTTGATGAAGGTGATATCCCTCACTATAAGCCTGCTAGGCAATGCTTTGATGAGTTTGATAATTTTATTGTTAAACAAGAAAATTTCAATGCTTATTTTGGTAGACAATTGAAATATGATTCCGATATGCTTAAATACTTGGGTGATTATATGGCTAATATTAAAGGTGAACTTAAACTTGTTAGCAAACATGCTTCTATGGTTACCACTCAAGTAGAACAAGTACTTAAGGCTCAAAAAGAAGTGCTTAATGAAATGAATAGTAAGAAAAATGATTATGCTGTTAGAGTGGCCACTAGAACTGGTAGAATGACTCAGGAACCTTTATATCCTGAAGGCCACCCTAAGAGAATCGAGCAAGATTCTCAAAGAAATAATATTGATGTTCCTAGTTCTTCTAAAAAGAAGAAGAAGAAAAATGATAGAACTATGCAAACTTCTAGTGAACCTATTGCTGAACCACCTGATAATCCAAATGATATATCTATGTCTGATGCTGAAACATAATCTGGTAATGAACATGAACCTAGTAAAAATATTAATGATGATGTTCATGATGATGCTAAACCTAGTAGTGATAATGATGTAGAAATTGAACCTGCTGTTGATCTTGATAACTCACAATCAAAGAATCAACGTTATGATAAAAGAGACTTTGTTGCTAGGAAACATGGTAAAGAAAGGGAACCTTGGTTCAGAAACCCATGCCCTTTCCTCTGAAACCATCCAAGAAAAAGGATGACGAGGATTTTGAGTGATTTGCTGAAATGATTAGGCCTATCTTTTTGTGTATGAGATTAACTGATGTGCTCAAAACAAATCCTTATGCTAAATATATGAAGGATATCATTACTAATAAAAGAAAGATACCGGAAGCTGAAATTTCCACCATGCTTGCTAATTATACTTTTAAGGGTGGAATACCAAAGAAACTTGGAGACCCCGGAGTACCTACTATACCTTGCTCCATTAAAAGAAATTATATTAAAACTGCTTTATGTGATCTTGGAGCCGGTGTTAGTGTTATGCCTCTCTCTTTATATCGTAGACTTGACTTGAATAAGCTGACACCTACTGAAATATCTTTGCAAATGGCTGATAAATCAACTGCAGGGGAGGAGGGAGCAGGCAGTCCCGCCGGCGCTTGTTTGAGCGGCTGGAGCTGGAAGAGCAGAGATTGAAGAAGCACGACGGTCGTTGGATGGACATCCAATAGTATACAGGCCATTTGTGGAAAGCCTCAAATCTGTGGAAAACAACATACATCCCATCTGCCATTATTTCAAATACTTTACAGCCCATTTGCTAATTCTTATGGGTTTTTTTGGAGCCCATATTCTTTATCTTAGCATTACAACCCATATTGTGGCCACGGTTAAAAAATTATACGAAATTTTGCATATGTCGGTGCGGTCTGAACTGTTTTTAATCCCGAAATTTCAAGTCATATTCAGACTGATTTTAAAAATAAATGTATATCAATATAAAATCCAATAAATTGTCCACGCATAAAAATCAATGCAATTTAAAATCTCGAAATGAAAAAAAGATATTTGAAAATAATTGCCGGTTTGATGTGTTTTAAAAATGTACATCCCATTTCTCATTACTGATAGGCCATTTTCTCGGCCAGCCGAATGAAGCTCTCCTCGTCTTGAAAGATTTGCAGCCCAGCAGGCCTGATAAAGCGACTTACTTGACAAATCACAAAAGAACCGGGCTAGCCATTTTCAGAAAGAAAAAAACTACTGGGCTGGTGTGTGGTAAACATAAAAGAAAAGGCTGTCTAGACAGGCCAGAGTGTCCCGCACAGCCCAGTTGACACCCTGCTTCCGTCTCAAAAACAAATTAGATAAATGCCACTCCAATTATGGCGATTCATAAAAATGCCACTGCAATTTCCAAACTTTGAAAAATGCCACTGCAATTTTTGCAAACTTTGAAAAACGCAACTGCAGTTTGCAAACTTTGAAAAATGCCAATCCAGACTTCGAAAAATGCCACTAGAAATGGCATGAAATGGCATTTTTCAAAGTTTGGAAATTGCAGTGGCATTTCTCGGATACACCAGATTTGGAGTGGCATTTATCAAATTAACCCAAAACAAAAATAACTGGGCGAGCTGCTCGGTCCCTGGTGTCAGCCGCTCGTTGTGCAATTCTCTCATTTATTGACTACGTTGACAATGGCATGGGACCCAGATGTCAGAAATCCACTAGGAGGAGCCATTTTTTATTGGCTTGAAATAAGGAGGCACTTGCTTGCGTACTACCATGACCTTGGCGGGTCCCTGCTGTCATCCTCTCCACGTACAGTACCAGTTAGTCGTGCTTCAAAACTGAGTGGCACGCCATTAAAAAAATAAAGGTCGATAACTAATGCGGCACCTCGAGCCAACGCGGCCAGATCGAATTTTGCACGAGAAATTACACACCATGTTTCGTTGAAATGTGGTCCCGTTCCAACATATCAGTGAGATGACAGTTAGTAGTAGGAGTATTTCCGAACGGACATGTAGGCCGGGGCGCCTCTTCGTGAACCGTGGCAAACTCGCAACCGTCCACCGACTCTTCGCCTTTCCCTCTCGATTTGGAACTGCTGTCGCATGCTCTTCCTCTCCCTCCTTGATTTTCCTTCAGCCCTTCACCCTTTCTTCTGCCATTGTTTGATCATTTTCTCCATGGAGGGAACAGGCCAGAAACGACCCCGTTATTCTTGCCCCGATCTGAAAGATGACGTGGTGGAGGAACTCATTGATCGGTGCGACGTCATCACCTCGGCTAGCATGGCAGGATCGTTCAAGCCCATTCTCGACTCAACTAATAACATCATTACAAAGAACCCAAGAGTTAAGGAGTGGTTTGATCTCCCCTATCTTCTTCGTTGTGACCCTGATGACTGGCGCCGGCACGACAGAGGCCTCTCCCTGTGCCAGTTGATGCCGCTTGATAATGATACGTATGATGTTAAGATGCCATCTCTCGAGGGAAAGGCTTGGACGGGCGCAAATGGAGATTGGGTTGTTTACATCGGGTCCAACTGTGAGTGGGAACTTGTGAATGTGTACACTCGTCACCGGGTTCCACTTCCAAAAATCTCAGCACACTGCCCAGAGGTTGAGCACACCGGTAATGTACGCACGTTCAAATACGATCATGGTGACTGTCTTCTATGGAAGATAGCAATTTGTCGAGTTCCCAACCGCTCTTGGAATTAAAACAACTATCAAGTTGTTGCTATCTTCGACAAGCTTGTTGCCGTCCTTCGTGGTTCGACTCGATGGATATTGCTCAAAAATCAGTTTCTATACACGGATGAGTACTGTGATGCAATTCAATACGAGGGCCTTGTGTTTGCTGCCACCACTCATGGCACTGTTTTTGCATGGCATCCTAGTAGTTTCGGTCCGTTTGTCTTCCACCGTAATTATAATTGTTTCATCCACATGCATGCAGGTTAGCAAGTTTCCCTTTACTAATTAACCTTCTTCTTGTGTTTCCAAGGTCCTGTGAACATCCCACCACCTATACTTGAAAATTTTTATAACCAAGGGGGATATGACGATGGTGATGATCACGAGCATGAGGATGAGCAGCGCCGATATACTCTGTGGCGCCTGGGAACTAATTCCGATGGACCACCTCTTCTTGTGTGTATACAACCCACTGATGATGTTACTGGTAAGGAAGCAGGTGTCTCCCATGGTCGCACTCTCCAGACCTATTCCAACACCCGTTGCATGGTATTCGGGATGGATACTAGTGTGCTAGCGCCAACTCCTTCTCCCTGGCACATAATTGATAGTCTTGGAGAAAACTCGCTCTTCCTTGGACAAAACTATCCGATGATGGTGAAAGGCGATCCAACTGTTGTTAACACATTTATGAGAAGCAACTATGTCTATACCTCGGACATTTGGGTGGTTCCCTACCCTCGTACTGATATAGTAGACCGCTTCAGCCTGGATGATCGGTCCTGCGTTGGTCTCCAGATCGACAACAGATGGCCCGTCCCAGAGAATCAGTTGTGGTTCAAAGCAAGCGTTTCCAACGCCGCGGAATGGTTGAGTTGAAGTTCATTTCATGGCTTGTTATTTGTTGTGTGGTGAAAACTTGAGTATTTATAATGTATCCTCATTGTCGATGTAGGTTGATGACCTGTTGTGTGTAATAAAATTATATGCCCATGATAAACTTACTAAATTTATGAATGGCTTTCGAGTCGCTTCTCTAAATTTGTACTAGCTTCACATGCTTCGTGCGTCGGGCGTTTTTTTTACTATAGCCATATGTTAATGTGTTCGTTGTACGTAACCAGCACCTCGAATCCTCGATACTAGTATACTATATAGTAGTAGGAGTAAGTAGTAGGAGTAGTAGGGTGGCATGGGCCAGAACAAGCATTCACGTCCAGGAGTACGGCACACGCCACCACCACGACATCCATCTGACGCCATATTATTTCTTGGAGTCCGTGCTAGAGCAATCTCTTCAACCTCGTCGTTTCTCTAACGTCAGCCATCGCGTGGCGGGCGAGGTGGGGGTTTGCCGATAGTCGGTTTCCTTAACTGCGGTCCCACTTGTAAGGCCAACTCCAACGCACGACCCCAAATGCACCTCCGTTTTGCACGGACTCCAACAATAATTTTGACTAGAAAAGCAAGACCAAAGAAAACAAGAACCACAAGAATAAATTTTACTACTCCTATAAGTTGGATTAGTGCCTTCTCGATGCATTCATTGTTGATCTGCGGAGGCTCGATCTTGCGTCTGTGCCAGCTAAAAGTGATAGAACATCTACTAAATTGCGCTCTATCAATATATGGATGTACTCTTCTTCCCAATACAAAAACTTGCATCCATTCTACTCCCTCCATTGCACAATACATGCCTTCTATTTGTCAAAATATATATGTATCTAGACATGTCTTAGTATATAGGTACATCCATTTTTGGACAAATGGAAGTCAAGTATTTTGGAACGGAGGGAGTACATAATAAATTTTTTAAGTTAGCACAACTAGTCTAATCCGAGAGCAGAACCGAAGATTTGGTCGGGTTCTTCCTCCTTTTGCTGACACGTGGGACATCCAACATCCAGGTCGTGTCATGAAAGAAAATAGAGTGGTAGTTGAAGCCACGAGATGTGCATCTTGGGTTAAACTGTAAATAGAATCTTACTACTCTTAGTAACTCGAAAAGCGGCCACCGAAGATCTTTATTGGATTTGTTTTTCATCACCAGCACGTCGAGGTGAAAGATGTGCAGGTTTAGTGGGTCCTCTTACGTTTTCACTAACATGTCGGGCCGCATGTGAGCAAACAGAAGATGGGCTCCGTGCGTCCGCTGGCTGGCTGAGAAGAGAGATAGAGGAGGGTTGAGCACGGACTGCAGGAAATTTGTTCTACGTACCTCGATATAGTGGGGTGGCATGGGCCATAACTCAGTAGCATTCACGTCTAGCAGTACGGCACACGCCACCCACACGAGTCCCATCCGACACCAATTTTCTTGGAGTCTGTGCTACAACCATCTCTTCTCCCTCCTGTTTTCTCAGCCATCCGACAAGATAATTAATGTAGTATCATATACTACTACATAGATTTGACGGAAAGATAAAAATACATACAGATCCATCAACGTTCAATGACATCCTCATGCCCTAGTGCGCCGGGTCACCAACCGACGTGTGATGAGCAGCGGCGTTGGCGGTGAGCTTAACGTGCTTCTGAACAGTGCCGTCCAAGGTTGCCCTACGCTCCAAGAAGGCCAGCGTCCTATCGTCCTCCTCTTGCATGTAGTAGTCCTTGTGGACGATTTGCACGTAGACGTGGGTGATTATGTCGATGGTGTCTTGCTGCGCCAGGCGCTACGCAGCGAGCGCGGCCTCGAGGTGGACATTCTCCGGCGTGACGGTGGGCAGTCGTAGGGCCACCAGTGCATCGAAGAGGTTGTTACCATAGTGGCCGTTGAGGGCGGCGGGCATCGCAGAGCCTGGGCGCGTCGGCTGGAGGCTTACATCAAAGTTGTCCACAAGCTTCTTGACGACGGTGAACTTGTCGAGGAAACCGACGAGGACCTCATCGAACAAGGAGACAAAGCTGTTGTCCAAGCGGCCCCTCGCCCTGGCGGCCTCAAGCAATACTACCTGGAGACGTTCCTTGGTGCCGGTGGACGTGGTAGTACTCCTAAATCCATATGGTGGTGCTACTAGTACTAGTAGTAGTACTACCAATGTAGTAGTAGGAGTACTAGCACTATACTACCCGTTGGTCAAATTATTACGTGCTACTCCTCACAGTGAAGTGACAAGACCCTGCGCCGGAGATGACACCGAAGTATAGGTGCCGTGTTCGGCACACCATAGTCAGCCTCATTGTCTGCAGTCACTATCATCATGGCTGTAGAGCTAGCCTGCTTACAACTAGCCCTATTCAACATAATTTCCCATGCATAGATGCCCATGCATTGCACGGAACACCAAGATTGGGGGTGGACGGCTCCGGCAGCGGCCATCGTGCCAGATTTTTTCACGGCCTTCTGCTCCTAGATTGTGCGAGACAAGGAGTTGTTTGTAAATAGGGAACAAGTGCGGGCATCTTTTTTGCAAAAATGGAGAAGCTTGGTTTGTATGTGTCAGATCTAGATCCGACGGCTATTGGTGAAAGATGGGAGGCACAACATCATCACCAACTCAGGACCTGTTTGATTCGCAGGTTTTTGAAAACGCAGGAATAGGACACGGCAATATTACAAGTTTCAAACTGATATTACAAATGTTAGGAGTAATGCTGCACCTACGAAGAGGGAATTACTAGGAAGTTTACGTAAGAACTTTCGTTACTTTAGGTGGATGTAGCATTATCGTACGAACTAAAATCCACCACCCTGACAAGTCACTAATGGGCAAATAAGTTTTCGAGTCTCTGGCCACTTGATGTTTCAAAAACAAATTCAGCTTCTGCGGAGAAATGAGCTCCACCGTGTACCGGCGCGCGTGTGGCTGGGCACGAAGCGTGAGTACGTGCACGGTGCACCTATTCTCTTCTTGTATACGTACACCACCTACATGGGGTTGTGTGAGAGAGATACAAACCTAGAGAGATATAGTGTGTGGGTTCTTGAGATTTTTTGTGTGTGTGGGGGGGGGGGTCAATAAAAAAATTTAACATATGCAATGTGTGTGAAATAGAGTCCTGGATATAACATATATATAGAGGGGGCGATCCACGAGAAGAGAGTGGAGGTATCATCGGCTTGAGGTGTCCATAAAATCGAAGAGAGGGATGATGTGTGTGTGTGTGTGTGTGCGCGCGCACGATCGATAAAGAGTGTCATCGAATTTGTGTGTGCCCACGTCAAAGATATAGAGTAGCTGGCCTACTGGAACGTGAGATGGGACATGTGCAGTTTGTCTCTGTGGCATGGATACCTACCTGCAGCGCTCGACTATCGGTGTGTGGTGGGGGAAGAGGGAGGCCCAATTAACTATAGAGGTACAATGGCTGGTATATGTGTGGAGGAGGAGAGAGGCCTACCTCATGTATTAAGGAGATCGATCTGCCTCATGTATTAAGGGAGATCGATCGACATCCATGCATATGTGCAGGAGATGAATAAGGTTGGGAGAGAGACAGAGCTAGAGTGTTGGAGGGGGTGGTAGTGGAGTTGCTTCTAACAAATGGTGGGATAGGCTTGCTAGACAAACGGAGGGCACGCCCACAATATCAATAAGAGAGGAGATGGTTGCTTGTTGTCTGTGCACGTGCGTGTGAGAGACGGGTCAGGAGGCATGCACGAATGATGAGGGGGGACGATGTGGCTGTGGTAAGCAGATGTAACTACATAGGAAGGTCAATCGCCCTTTGTAAGATAAAGGAGAGACATAACTTGTGAGGTACGTCGATCGATGGGGGGTAGTTAAAGTCGATCTAGGTATATGTTGGGAGATCGATCGGTATACATGCATGTGTGTGTTAGAAGCAAATGAGGCATGAGGAGAAGGATAGAGAGAGGCATATCGATCGATGTGTGCCGTAAAGAAGGAGCTGGGGGGCCTACACACACCGTGGGTGAACGACCTAAAGTGAAAAGACGAATTTGCGCGATGGAGCTAGAGAATGCTGAGGGAGGGTGAGAGGGATGCGGGCGTGTGCATGCATAAGAGAAAGTTAGCGCTAGCTACAAAGATAAGAGGGTTGTGTGGGTGTAAAAGACGAATAGAGATCATATATACTTCATTATAAAAAGCGAATTCGGATATTTGAAGAATTTATCATAGTGTTTCAAACCGACGGATGTGTGAATATATATAACGGTGATACACATGGTGTGGTTATGAACATGGTATACTACATTTAATATGTTTTATCTCTACTCTTATAAAAAACGGAGTTGTTGATGATGGTGTGCCTGCCATCCTACATTATAGGCCGTCTGATTTATATCTGGCGGATAACAAGGAAACTATGATGGTTGAAGTTGGCAACAATCATGATTTTAGATTCTTATTGAAATAGAGAAACGAATTCAAATTTAGTTCGAATTACAGCGGTAGTATAGACATTTGGAATTCACTAAAATGTTGGTATGAGTAGGTTACATGCATTATACAGCAAGCGGAAAAATTTAATCAGACATAACATGGATTCATACTCCCTCCTTCCATATATATAGGGCGTAATGAGATTTTTAAGACCGCCTTTGACTATTGACAAGATTAATAGTACATGACATGCACAATGTGAAAATTATATCATTGAAAGAACCTTTCATAGACGAATTTAACAATGTGCTTTGTGTAAGTTGCATGTCATATATCATTGCTCCAATATTTGGTTAAAGTTAGCATCGAAAAACGCATTAGGCCCTATATAGATGGAAGGAGGGAGTAGCTTTGAATTGCATTTGTATAGTAAAACGGGGCAAGACTCTCTCTTTGTGTGGTGTGAATAGTTTTATTTTTTTCGTTTTCTTTTTGGTTGAGGGAAGTGTGAATTAATTTGGTACGTACAAGTACAATATTACTACATGTTAGGCTTGTCCCAAAAATTCAACCCGCGTCTTGTTATATCCCGAAAAATCAGATATCGTGCTCCCAAAACTGGCGCATTCACAACCCGCGCCTTGCTATCCCAAAATTACAACGCGCGTGAAAACTCCCTCGAGTTGCCAAATCCCGACACGCGACATCCCCCTTCTAACCCTGAGCCGAAAGGGCCGCTAGTTCAAATCGGTGGGGGGTACTTTTGTAACACACCCTACAATTTGGACAAGCGCATTCCTAAGTCATGCTTCACCCCCTCCCATCGCCCCCTTTTCGCCATTGGAAATCCCAGGCCACCATAACCTCTTCATTCCAGCCGCGAAACCCCACCCTCCTCCATCCGCCACGTCACCGCTGCCCAGCCGGAGCCTCTTCCCTGACTACGTTGCCCAGCGCAACAGCTTGACGTCCCTCGTCCACCTCCCCGTATGAGGATCCATCGTCCATCTCGCCGTCCCGCCGGTTCAGCCGCCCCGTCCTCCACCTCCAAGGAGCTGCTCTGACGATCACCTCGCCTATCGCGGCTGCTCCATCCCCACATCGCCACCTTAACCTGCTCCACCGGAACCACAACATCCTCACCGACTCCTCGGACGAAGCCGAGGCCTACTCGGCGCCACCAAAGAGGTTGTACACTCATCACATCGCACCTTCTCCTTAACTCGACCTCCCGGCGCCGACGGTGCTCCATCCCGCACCCCCATGGAGCGGCTACCTTGAAGCCAGCGCCGCGGGTGACATCTCCACGGCGGCTCTACCCCAATGCGAGGCCCCTTCGGCGGCGGCGTCCATACCAGCCGGATCTGCTGCTGCTGCTCCGGCTCTCGCTCGATCGCTCGCTCGCCCAGCTGCTGCTGCTCTCCCCCTCGCTTGTGCCGCTGCTCTGCTCCAATTAAGCCACACTTCAGTCGACTGAATCGACTTTTGGGTCAGTCGATTTTCAGTGGTTGGGGGGCTCGCCGGAGTTAAGGAAGAACCACCCGCAGTGGGGACGGGGGCTCACCGGAGAGGTACCCCACTATCTATCTTAGGGTTCAGGGTGGGGGCGGGGGGCCTAGAGGGCTGGCCGGGGCGGCGGTGGCGAGTTGTTTCGGGGCGGTGAGGCAGCGCTGGGGCCGGCGGTTCGACCGGTGGTGGCTGGCGGCTCAGGGGGGTGCAGGCTGAAGATGAACTGCAGGCCCTCCCTAAACTACATGTCAAGTGCCTCTCTGCTACCATTGCGTTCAGTTTCGACAGTAGCATTCAGATTCCATAGTAAATTTCAGTTTCGACAGTTAAGTTCAGAGTCAACAGTTTTTACCTCATCTGTTGTAGTCAGGTGGTCTTTGGTGATGTTAATTTTACATCCATTTTACATCATCTATTGGAGATGCTATTAGAATCCCACTTGAGATTGACAATGTTTGTCTTGTGCTGCTTCAGCCTTGACGTCTTACTACTCACCGGAGCTGCTCCAACGACAGAACAATCCATCACAACGGAGTAGTGCCTTGGACGCCGTCTACAGATTCCTCAGATCTTCCTCCACACCTTCGACAGCCACCTCTTCCTCAACTGCTTCAGCGACCAACCCAATGATACTGTGGTCGACACGGCTACGGCAAAGAGGTTATACAGTTGTTGCATCACTTATTACTATACATTCACATCGATCCATTAGGGCTATTTTGGTTCAACGGAAAAACATCGATCCACTGGTGGTTACCATCACTCTAAATTTCTGCATGCTCTCCTTACATAATCTCACCATATTTTTTTAGTATGCATGTCAGATATTGTACACAGTCATGCTGAACATGTAGAGAAAAAGAGAAGAGTTTTGCGCGGCAATAAAATGTCATGTAGACATCGCTCCATGGTGGGTTCAATGGAAAACCCTCCCCACCCCTCTCCAGATTGTAATCCAGAGGAAGATATCTGTTCTGAGGAGAATTTGGACGCCGCTGACCACTCCTATTTACCCCCAAGGTGTTTGCTCTACCTTGGCATGATGATGTTAGTCATATCATGCATATGTTGCCTTGCAGTGCCTACTTTTGACATCATATATGTCATCTGCTTAGTTTAAACATGTTCTGTAATGCCACCTGTTTAGTTTCTATATCATATATGGGAATTATGCAGTCTCATGTCTTTTAGCCAGCCATAATATATGTGAAATGTGCAATGCCATCCTGTTTAACCAGGCATCATATATTTGAATGATATCTTGCCCATCCTTTTCTTCATTACATTTCCATTTGTCGACAATGTTTGTACATTAAACTACTCTTCCTGTGAATCAGCCATTTCGGTGGGAGATGGAAAAATCTGGAGTGAAAACAAGGCCTTCAGAGCAGACAGTGCTACCTGTCAAAGCAGATCTCTTGTTGGGTCCCGATAGCTCCTCAGAGATGGATTCAGAGATAGATGACCAGTCCTATTCCCCCACTGAGGTGTATGCTCTAACTTGGCACGGTTATACTGCTCATATCATGCATACGGTGTCTTGCATTGCATAGTTTAGACATCATATACACAATATTCAACACCATGTTCTTAGTTCAGACATCATATTGAATGCCCTCTGTTTAGCATATAAATCACATATGTGAATTAAATGATGCGATCCTGATTACTTAGATAACATGTAGGTGAATTATGTCATGCGATCCTGTTTAGTTATTCATCATATCTTTGAATTATGTTATGCTATGCTATCCAGTTTAGATAGACATCATATATGTGAAATTATGTCATGCTATCTGTTTTAGTTAAACAATATACATGCCAACTATTTCATGCCCTCTTTTTCCACACTATCTATTGCATCTGTCACTCATACAATGTCTGTACATTCAACTATGTTTCCTGTTTATCAGCCATTTGAATTGGAGCGGGTGATGCCAGTATCTAGCGGACTAAAAACACGGTCTTCAAATAAAACAGTGCTACCTCTTGGTGGAGATAGCACCCCGGTTGTACATGCACAAGAACCAGCCCTACCACACATAACCCAAACTCTCGCAGATTGTACCCCTACTACGATGGACAGAGAACCAGCTTCACCCAATCTAACCCCAACCCCAGCCGATAGTAACCCAGTTCCTATTGACACAGCACCATCTCCACCACAGAGCTCCCAAACAAGAGCAGTTAGTAAGGCAGCTCTAGTGCCCAAAGGGCCAGTACTATCACGGCGAACCCCAACTCCACCAGTTAGTAGGCTTATTCTTGTGGAGGAAGCACAACCAGCTAGTCGTAGTTTAGCATCTATCGCATTTGATGTTGTTAAATCGTATGTGCGTATCTTCCCATCTTGGAAATATTATACTGAAGATGAAGGAAAATGCCAGTTGCAGGTGTTTGTCCAGGAGTTATGTGTAAGTAATGTTATTCATGGCAATTACTTTGCTTCGTCCCATACATCCTACCTCCATGATGGTTATAATACAGCAAATTTTCCCATTTTTCTCTATAGAGAAGGACCGATTTGGAAACTCAGGATGAGGTAACCTGTGCTAATACCTTTGCTATCTTCAAGAATGCTTGGCGGTAGTATCGGAATTACCTGAAGAAAACGTACTTCACCGGCAAAGAAACTCATCAAATTCCCTTACGTTCTCCTGAGACACATTTACTGGACGATGACTGGGAACGCCTTGTTCTGTACTGGTCCCGAACCAAGAATGTGGTAAGGTCTATGAGCTCATTTTCTATTTTTAAGTATTATATTCTTGCGTCTTACTGTACTCTGTTCATGTAGAACAAGTGCCTAAACCTGAAGAACAACTGTTCTAATTTAAGATTCCATTGCTACCATAGGACATAGATATATGTTTGTTTGATGCTTTTATTATGTACTAGTAATTGGCAATAGAAGACTTGGTAGTTTAATCCTGTCCACCTTACTAATGAATTGGTTCACCGAAATGAGTTTCATATACTAGTACATGCTAAACTTGTTATGTGTCTGCTTGTTTCTTCTTTTAGAATGCTGACAGAATATTGGGGAAGAGTGCCTTATTAAGCAACAGTAAAGGAAGTAATGCAGATAAGGTTCAGGATAGTGACACATCCTGTCTTGGTTTAGTGTTGGAGTTACTGGCCACTACCGCTTGCACAAGCTATTCAAACTCACTGTCTGAATCAGTTCGGTTTCTTGAGTCTCAACTACAAGCTGAAAGACATCGATCAGCTGTGCTGCGACAAGAAGCGGAAGGACTGAGGAAGTCCCTGGAGCAATCAAATGCATACTTTCTGGTGCAACAGCAAGCGTTGGAGGATTTTAGCACCAAACAGGACAAAGCTAATCAGCTTGCTAAGCTTATTGCCAGCATGGTGGATACCCATGATAACGTTTCTTGAGCTCTTCTGAAGTTGTTTCAGTTATGCTCTTGTTTTGCTGCCGCGTTTATTTGCACTGGTGGCCAATTTTGACGGCCAGTGTATATGATATGCTGCTTTGTTCCCTATATTTGCACTGGTGGCGAACTTTGATGCCCAGTGGATGTAATATGTGTAATAGCCGTGATAGCCTAGCGTTAGTTGCTTGCTTATTTATTTCCTTGTTGTCTTGTTTATTTGTTTGCTTGTAGTCATTGCAGTTCTTTTTCCGCGGTTAACTAGTGGCTGCAATAACCTATTTTTTAAAACTAGGCCACAATAACCATGGGCTAATATTTACTGTAGTGACACTGGGCCTCCTACGGGCCGTAGAAACAGTGGGCCTTCTATGGGCCGTAGAAACAGTAGGCCTTCTACGGGCCGTAGAAACAATGGGCCTTCTACGGGCCGTATCATCAATGGGCCTTATACGGGCCGTATGATCGATTGGCCAAACATGGGCCAATAACAGGCCGCATTATGGCCGTAAACGGGCTAGAGTTGGAATCGTCCGTTCATGGGCCGACCGTAACGGGCCATCGTTAATAGGTCGTATTTGATGACGCTATGAAAACGGCCCAACGTATTAACGGACCACAAACGGGCCGACTGTAACCACGGGCTGAATTTGGCCCACAAGCAGAAAATGACAGTAACGGGCCGTAAGTAAACGAATGCTGGAAATGAGCCCAAGAATAAATGGGCTCTGAGAAGGCTGAAAGATAACATGGGCTGGAAACGGCCCAACGGAATAACGGGCCGTTAATGGGTATAAAGTGATACACTGTTCATTACGGGCCAGTTTCACCACGGGCCGTTAATGGGTGTAAAGTGATACACTGTTCATTACGGGCCAGTTTCACCACGGGCCGTTAATAGGCCAAGAGTTACATAGGGCCTCATATGGGCCGAAAGACGTCATGGGCCATACATGGGCCAGAAGTGAAAACGGGCTGGAATCATATTGGATGGCCCAGATGACGCTACTGGGCCTAATTCGGATAGGGCGTAACGGGCCTTGGGTTAGCGGGCTGTAAATGGGCTATATGCGAACAGGCCGTTAACAGGCTTTCCATGGGCCAGCCCGCCACCTTTTGACCAAGTCAAACGGGCCGGCCTTTTCACAGGAATGGGCCTCTGTTGGGCCGTGCCATGTGTCGACGTATCATAGGCGCCTATCTGACCCACTGACGAGCTGACACGTGTTTCGTCCGGCCAATAAGAATTTTACACGTGGAAATTTCCCATTGGTCGGGGCTGTTAACGGGTTATCGGATCCAAACCCCGACCCGATAGCTTAACGGCGTTCCGTTACGGTGGATTCCACGTGTCGGTCACCCTTGACGAAAGCACTTCTGTGTCGCGCGATTTATCGTCATGGAAGTGGACACTTCTGTGATGATAATTTTGGTAATGTCATGGAACACTTCTACGACATCACATGTATGACTATCTTGATTTTGTCATAAATTTGTCATGGATGTACATGCATGACAAAAAAGCGACCTACTATGACAAACACGTATCATCACGGAAGTGTATTTTTTTGTAGTGAACCCTTTCTTTGCTTGATCCATTTTGAACTTCTTCAAAACTTTGTCAAGGTATGTGCTATGTGAAAGTCCAATTAAGCGTCTTGATCTATCTCTATATATTTTAATGCCCAATATATAAGCAGCTTCACCGAGGTCTTTCATTGAAAAACTCTTATTCAAGTATCCGTTTATGCTATCCAGAAATTATATATCATTTCCAATCAATAATATGTCATCCACATATAATATCAGAAATGCTACAGAGCTCCCACTCACTTTCTTGTAAATACAGGCTTCTCCAAAAGTCTGTATAAAACCATATGCTTTGATCACACTAGCAAAACATTTATTCCAACTCTGAGATGCTTGCACCCGTCCATAAATGGATCGTTGGAGCTTGCACACTTTGTTAGCATCCTTTGGATCGATAAAACCTTCAGGTTGCATCATATAATACTCTTCTTCCAGAAATCCATTCAGGAATGCAGTCTTTACATCCATTTGCCAAATTTCATAATCATAAAATGTAGAAATTGCTAACATGATTCGGACGAGCTTAAGCATCGCTACGGGTGAGAATGTCTCATCGTAGTTAACTCCTTGAACTTGTCGAAAACCTTTCGCAATAAGTCGAGCTTTGTAGACAGTAACATTACCGCCAGCGTCAGTCTTCTCCTTGAAGATCCATTTATTCTCGATGGCTTGCCGATCATGGGGCAAGTTAACCAAAGTCCACACTTTTGTTCTCATACAAGGATCCCATCTCGGATTTCATGGCCTCAAGCCATTTTGCGGAATCTGGGCTCATCATCGCTTCCTCATAGTTCCTAGGTTCGTCATCGTCAAGTAACATGACTTCCAGAACAGGATTACAATACCACTCTTGTGCGGATCTTACTCTGGTTGACCTACGAGGTTTGGTAGTAACTTGATCTGAAGATACATGATCATCATCATTAACTTCCTCACTAATTGGTGTAGGAGTCACAGGAACAGATTTCTGTGATGAACTACTTTCCAATAAGGGAGCAGTGTCACACCCTGATTTTCATGCCACAACACTTAAGCTAATAAATCATGATAAAATGTGGTTTGACAAAAACTTTTGAGTGTTTTGTACCTTGCCTTGTTTGGATCTTGTCTGTTGTTTGCAAGTGCTCTAAAAATCAAATAAATCCTCCAACTCCTATACTTCAGATCCTTGCTCCAAACTCTTGAACCAATGATCATGCCATGTGTATAGAGCAATATAGTATTTTCTTACAAAAATAATTTGGCCAAAAAGTATTTTCAAAAATTAGTTTTCCAAAAAACCCTGAATTAAGATTTGTACTGCAAGTACTTAATTCAGGGCAGTAAAAATCTTTCCAAAAATATGTTTGACTCCTATTAGATATAGGATACCCAGAAACCACAAAAATATAATTTTAGAAGTTATTTTCCTATTTTATTTAAAGGATTTTTCTTAAGTCCAGAAATGGTCTTTAATAGGTTAAAATTATTTTTAAGCTTTAAAAATAATTGAGAAAAATTAGGGAGACTCAATGGACATATATTTTCCATATATATGAGTTTCAACATATGGTCATGATCAAAATATTGGACCAAACCTCCCAAAACCATTTCTGCTCATTTCAAGGATTTGAAATATTTATACAGGAAATATTTTCATAAAAATCCAAGAAATTTTAACATGTCACATATGAAATTTTTGATGATCTTGCCAAGTACCATGTCATGGATAATAGTATAACCCCATGAAACCCTCTCAAAACCACTTCTGTCCTTTTTCAAGTTTGAACATTTTTGCACTGTCAAACATGTCCAAATGCTCTCAAACTTGGTGCACATGCTCAAATGGTGTAATAATCTGCCCTAGACCAAATGGCACAAGTTGGAGAGAATGTTATCTTGCTCAAAGTGCCCCAAAACCCTCTCTGATAGAATCAAATCTGAACAAGTTTGTACTACCAACTTTCTCTCCTTGACCCCAACTTTTGTGAGCATGTTCACATGACCAAATGAGGCCACTACACCAAGTGGTGCATCAAGGAGAAGTGATTTGCTCAAATAGATCTACACAAGTCCATTTCTGCTAATTTCTAGGGTTTACAAAATTTGCATTGGCAACTTCGCCCAAATAAGCCCCAAATTGGTGGAAGGCCCTAATTATATGTGTCATTTCACCCTGTGGAGTCTCATTCCAAATGGAGTTCATTTGATTACCCAAACAAGCATCAAACACCTTCTGCCACTTTACCAAAATTCCATTTTGACCTCTTCCACTAATCTCCATGGGCTCAACTTTGTACCACAGCTGCTCCTGGCCCTCTTCTACTTCCAGTAACTATGGCTGCATCTCAGGTCAATGATTGAGGGGTGAAACCACCTCATTTACCCCTCTGGACAGCCCATTTCCATCTCTCTCTCAACCCCACTCCTCTCCTAGTGGTTCACCAGGGCATCCAAGGCCACCTCCCCTTTGTTTACTCACCCCACAAAGCCCCAGACACTAGTGGACACGCCCCTGGCACATAAACAATGCCATGGCGTGCAGAGCTCGCGCTCTGGAGCATGCTACAGTGCTCTCTGGCACTGTAGCACGCCCATTCCAAGGCCTCCCGTCGACCTTGGGCGCCGGAATCGTGTCCCTCGAGGCCACCTCGGCGTCCACGACACGCAACACTGTCAGGCCCTTCCTCCCTCGCCCTCCTTATCCCTCCACGAGCTCACCCGAGCACGTCCACGGACGCTGCCCATGGTGCACCGCGGCCTCACCCATTTTAAGCCACCCCGACCATCTCTCTCGCCTGGGTTCGAACCTCCTCTTTCCCGTGCACCTCTCGGACACCCCCTCTCTCCCCTACGTGCTCTCCTGCCCCTCCAAGGCCGGGTCGCCACCGACGTGCCCCCGGACCAACCCAGGCCCCCATTGCTTCCCCGCTCCCACTGAACGCTCAAGAGGACACCCACGGCACCAAGGATCCTCCCCCGCGCACCAGGCCCTCCTCCCCGTGCTTGCCCTGCCCCGCCCGAGTCTCGCCCGAGCACCGTCTACCGTGGTCGTGGCCCCACTCGCCTTCGTCCTCCGTTGGACGTGCTGACAGGGGGAGCAGGCGCGGCGCACTCCCTTAAGCTCGCCGGTGTGCCGGCCACCCGCAGCAGCGCCCCTGGTCACCGGGGACGAGCTCGGCCTCGCCCCCTCTATTCCTGCGGCACGGGAGGCCGCGCGAGGAAGAAGAAGGCCGGCCGGTGGACCGGTGACCCCACCGGTCAGCCTCTGCCGACGTGTCCAACCGGATCCACTCGGGTTAAGTGGAGGCGGGATCCGCGGGAACCGCCTTCTCGGCAGGGAAGCATACTCCCCTAATACGCCGTCGGTGTGGCCCTCCTTAGCCGCGTGGCCGTGCAGCTGGGCCGGCCCAGTGCGCTGCGGTTCTATGCTGCGCCCATTGCGTGGTATAGGTATAACCCCCACTTCCTTTGTCTTTTTCTTTTTCCAGAAACTTGTAAAATATCCCAAATATTCATATTACCCCCAAATTTGATGATTCAAATTTCTAGTAGTTTCTAAAATCATGCCCTATCTCATGGTGCCATTTGCACATTTTTTCCACAAGTATCTATTTCACAAATAATTACCAAATCTCATTTTTTCCATTTCTGTCATAAACTTTTGAAAATCACAGAGGGCTCAAATTTGATCCAAATGCCATGATTAAAATTCCTAGATGCTTCTAAGTTCATAACTTAGCTTATGAACATTTTTATTAATACTTTCTGTCCCACATAAAATAATGAGCCATTTCTTCATATTTGTCAACTTTGCAAATTCATAGAGAAATCATTTGAACTCCAAATCCAGTGAAACCAACTCCTAGATGCTTCTGAAATCATGCCTTGTTAAATGGGTATCCTTGCTCATTTTTCACAATAATATTTTTGTACACCTCTTGCAAATCCATAAACCCCTTGATTCCATCATATCCAAATGTTTAGAAATATCCATTGATCCAATTCCAATGAAATCACTTTGGTCATTCCTCACATGACCAGAGGTATCCTAGAAAAGTCAAATCAATATTTTTGGAGCACTTTTATTTTTGCCTTGTTGTGTTGCTTATTATGGTTGCTTTCAACGATAGTTGACGAAGTAGACGAAATGCTTGGAGTTGCACCGGAGCTATTTGAAGACCTCGAAGACTTTGTTGAAATAGGCAAGCAGCCCTTTGACCATGTCTAAGAAACCCCTTTTATGCATGTCATATGGCACTTTTATTGCTTGCATCGAGTCATGATAAAATGGTGGCCACTTGGGGTGGTTTGCCTCCGTTGCTTTTCTCGTTGACACTTGCATGATGCATGACCCTACCTTTCTATGAGGGTTATGCCGGTGGGAGCAGATAGGATGCTAAGTAGTGCTACGCAAAAAGGGACGGGAATATGCATAGTGATGGAGACAATATATTTTCAAAGGACTTTTCGAAAACCCCGTCGGGTGACACTTATGCCCGGGGGAGATGATGAGTTGGGTAGCCACTTGATGACGAAGTGGTGTACCGAGGCAAGTGTGTGTGTTGTTTTCAAAAACGGATTGGTTTAAGTTGCGACCGTTATTCCAACCTTACATGCGCAACCACTCTACCCTTGTATGGGAAAGGGCATTATTGATTACCTAGGCCGATACTAGCTTGGAGCCCGCATTACTAGTGACGGGGGAGAGTTGGTGCTCTCTCTCGGGACGGGCTCGTGCTAGGTAGGGCGGCCATGACTGTCTTCACAGGGCACCGGACACACCGTTGGTACCCCGTGCTTGTGGTATGTGATGAAAATGGGAGCGAGGCTCCACAATTTTAAGATGTGAAATGTTGGGCACGGGGGTTACTGCCAATCGAGTGGACTCTATGTTAGTGTCGTCTAGGGAAAGATAGTGATCGGGTGCTTACCCAGGTACTTGAGGTACCGCGGGTCATGGATGACACAGAAGTTCCCCGGATCTTGTGGGTAAAGTGTGCAACCTCTGCAGAGTGTAAAACTATTCGAATAGCCGTGTCCATGGTCAAGGACAGTTGGGTAACCGCTCTTGGGCTACATCCACTTGTTTACAAACCAGTGTGTGTGGGAAGAACTACTTGGGTCAAGTCAAAGGACTTGACATGGATGAGTTGGGTTGGAGCCCACTCCCTTTGTGTTGATATCTGTAACCTGTCCTCTTGGTTACTTGAATTCTCCTGATGCATGTCTTACGAGTTGTTGAACATATCATTGCACTCAAAAACTAGCTTTCCGCAAATTTTTTTTACCTATATCATGCATTGTTGTATCTTGAACCAAACCAAGGGTTGCTTGCGAGTACATTCAAAGTACTCATTGGCTTGCCACTGGTTATTTTATTGGCCAGGCATGAAAGAACATGATATGAAGAAGAGTACCTCGGTGACGAACATGCGAGCTAGGATGCTTCGCAGTCAGAATGCCTGTAGGGTTAAGGCAGATGGCATGGGTCCAAGTTATCGACGAAGATTTCCGCTCCGATGTTATACTCAAGACTTGACCATAATGGTCCTACTAGTGTAATACAGTATGTATGGATGTAAGACTCTTGTTATTCAGCTTCTGTGTGTTCAGTAAGCATTGATCTCTGGGATCACTGTACACGTGCATTCGGTGATCACGACTTATGAGTCGGGGTCCCCACAAGCAGGTACAGTTACCTCATCAAGTTATACTTTCCTCCCACTCACTTCTTTCAAGAGAAACTCCTTCTCTAGAGAGGATCCATTCTTAGCAATGAATGTCTTGCCTTCGGATCTGTGATAGAAGGTGTACCCAACAGTCTCCTTTGGGTATCCTATGAAGACACATTTCTCCGATTTGGGTTTGAGCTTATCAGGTTGAAGTTTTTTCACATAAGCATCGCAGCCCCAAACTTTAAGAAACGACAACTTAGGTTTCTTGCCAAACCATAGTTCATAACGTGTCGTCTCAACGGATTTAGATGGTTCCCTATTTAACGTGAATGCAGCCGTCTCTAAAGCATAACCCCAAAACGATAGCAGTAAATCTGTAAAAGACATCATAGATCGCACCATATCTAATAAAGTGTAGTTATGATGTTCGGACACACCATTATGCTGTGGTGCTCCAGGTGGCGCGAGTTGCGAAACTATTCCGCATGGTTTCAAATGAAGACCGAACTCGTAACTCAAATATTCTCTTCCACGTTCAGATCGTAGAAACTTTATTTTCTTGTTATGATGATTTTCTACTTCACTCTGAAATTCTTTGAACTTTTCAAATGTTTCAGACTTATGCTTCATTAAGTAGATATACCCATATCTGCTCAAATCATCTGTGAAGGTGAGAAAATAGCGATACCCGCCATGGGCCTCAATATTCATCAGACCACATACATTAGTATGTATGATTTCCAACAAATCTATTGCTCGCTCCATTGTTCCAGAGAACGACATTTTAGTCATCTTGCCCATGAGGCATGGTTCGCAAGTACCAAGTGATTCATAATCAAGTGATTCCAAAAGTCCATCAGAATGGAGTTTCTTCATGCGCTTTACACCAATATGACCTAAACGGCAGTGCCACAAATAAGTTGCACTATCATTATCAACTATGTATCTGTTGGCTTCAATATTATGAATATGTGTGTCACTACTATCGGAGATTTAATAAAAATAGACCACTCTTCAAGGGTGCATGACCATAAAAGATATTACTCATATAAATAGAACAACCATTATTCTCTGATTTAAATGAATAACCGTCTCGCATCAAACAAGATCCAGATATAATGTTCATGCTTAATGCTGGCTCCAAATAATAATTATTCAGGTCTAAAACTAATCCTGAAGGTAGATGTAGAGGTAGCATGCCGACTGCGATCACATCGCCTTTGGAACCATTTCCCACGCGCATCGTCACCTCGTCCTTAGCCAATCTCCGCTTAATCCATAGTCCCTATTTCGAGTTGCAAATATTAGCAACTGAACCAGTATCAAATACCCAGGCACTAGTTTGAGCATTAGTAAGGTACACATCAATAACCTATATATATCACATATACCTTCGTTCACCTTGCCATCCTTCTTATCCGCCAAATACTTGGCCAGTCCCGCTTCCAATGACCAGTCCCTTTGCAGTAGAATCACTTAGTCTCAGGCTTAGGTCCAGACTTGGGCTTCTTCACTTGAGCAGCAACTTGCTTGCCGTTCTTCTTGAAGTTCCCCTTCTTCCCTTTACCCTTTTTCTTGAAACTGGTGGTCTTGTTGACCATTAACACTTGATGCTCTTTCTTGATTTCTACCTCCACAGCCTTTAGCATTGCGAAGAGCTCGGGAATTGTCTTATCCATCCCTTGCATGTTATAGTTCATCATGAAGCTCTTGTAGCTTGGTGGGAGTGATTGAAGAACTCTGTCAATGACACTATCATCAGGAAGATTAACTCCCAGTTGAATCAAGTGATTATTATACCCAGACATTTTGAGTACATGTTCACTGACAGAACTATTCGCCTCCATCTTGCAGCTATAGAACTTATTGGAGACTTCATAACTCTCAACCCGAGCATTTTCTTGAAATATCAACTTCAACTCCTGGAACATCTCATATGCTCCATGATGTTCAAAACGTCGTTAAACTCCCGATTCTAAGCCATGAAGCATGGCAGATTGAACTATCGAGTAGTCATCAGCTTTGCTCTGGCAGACGTTCATAACATCTGGTGTTGCTCCTGCAGCAGGTTTGGCACCTAGCGGTGCTTCCAGGACGTAATTCTTCTATGCGGCAATGAGGATAATCCTCAAGTTACGGACCCAGTCCGTGTAGTTGCTACCATCATCTTTCAACTTAGCTTTCTCTAGGAACGCATTAAAATTCAACGAAACAACTACACGGGCCATGTATCTACAACAACATAGACATGCAAAATACTATCAGGTACTAAGTTCATGATAAATTAAAGGTCAATTTATCAAATTACTTAAGAACTCCCACTTAGATAGACATCCCTCTAATCATCTAAGTGATCATGTGATCCAAATCTACTAAACCATGTCCGATCATCACGTGAGATGGAGTAGTTTTCAATGGTGAACATAACTTTGTTGATCAGATCTGCTATATGATTCACACTCGACCTTTTGGTCTCAGTGTTCTGAGCCATATCTGCATATGCTAGGCTCGTCAAGTTTAACCCGAGTATTCTGCGTGTGCAAAACTGGCTTGCACCCGTTGTATGTGAACGTAGAGCTTATCACACCCGATCATCACGTGGTGTCTCCGCACGAGGAACTTTCACAACGGTGCATACTTAGGGAGAACACTTGTACCTTGAAATTTAGTGAGAGATCATCTTATAATGCTACCGTCGAACTAAGAAAAATAAGATGCATAAAGGATAAACATCACATGCAATCAATATAAGTGATATGATATGGCCATCATCATCTTGTGCCTTTGATCTCCATATCCAAAGCACCGTCATGATCATCATCATCACCGGCGTGACACCTTGATCTCCATTGTAGCATCGTTGTCATCTCGCCAACTATTGCTTCTATGACTATCGCTAAAGTAAAGCAGTTACATGGCAATTGCATTTCATACAATAAAGCGACAACCATATGGCTCCTGCCAGTTGCCGATAACTCCATTACAAAACATGACCATCTCATAAAATAAAATTTAGCATCATGTCTTGACCATATCACATCACAACATGCCCTACAAAAACAAGTTAGACGTCCTCTACTTTGTTGTTGCAAGTTTTACATGGCTGCTACGGGCTGAGCAAGAACCGTTCTTACCTACGCAACAAAACCACAATGATTTTTTGTCAAGTATGTGTTGTTTTAACCTTCAACAAGGACTGGGCGTAGCCACAATTGATTCAACTAAAGTTGGAGAAACTAACACCCGCCAGCCTCCTGTGTGTGAAGCACGTCGGTAGAACCAGTCTCACGTAAGTATACGCGTAATGTTGGTCCGGGCCGCTTCATCCAACAATACCGCCGAATCAAAGTATGACATGCTGGTAAGTGTCAGTGTCAAAATCGGCGAATCTCGGGTAGGGGGTCCCGAACTATGTGTCTAAGGTTGATGGTAACAGGAGACCAGGGACACAATGTTTACCCAGGTTCGGGCCCTCGCTATGGAGGTAATACCCTACTTCCTGCTTGATTGATCTTGATGAATATGGGTGTTACAAGAGTTGATCTACCACGCGATCGTAATGGCTAAACCCTAGAAGTTTAGCCTGTATGACTACGGTATTGAGTATATCCTTTCCGGACTACACCCTCCAGTTTATATAGACGCCGGGGGGATCTAGGGTTACATAGAGTCAGTTACATAAGGTGGAATCTTCATAGTTGTTTGCCAAGCTTTCCTTCCACGCCAAGGAGAGTCCCATCCAGACACGGGTACCGTCTTCGGTCTTCATATCTTCACAGCCCATCAGTTCGGCCCATAGATAACAGGCCGGACGCCCGAGGACCCCTTAGTCCAGGACTCCCTCAGTAGCCCCTGAACCTGGCTTCAATGACAAGGTATCCGGCACGTAGTGCTGTCTTCGGCATTGCAAGGCGGGTTCCTCCTTCCGAACTCCCAAATAGTCTTCAGATGAATATGATTGTGTCCGGACCTATAACACACACTGGACACAACCATAGAGAGAATATAATAACACACGAGTCCCATCTGCTAACAACTTTAGTAATGTGACATCACGCCTGTCCGGTCATAATTTCGAAACTCTTTTTGCCCCACGTTTCGAGACGCGGTTGTCATTGGCACGTCTTGTCAAAGCAGAGATCGTGTCCCCTTATCACGGGATTCTCATCAATACGGGCGCGGGTAACCCAACCGTGCCATTTACACAGCCCTTGGGAGCAGGCAAATTTTAAGGCGAATGGGGGGGGGCGTTCGATATTCACCGCCCTTATAAGGAGATAAGATTCCCCTTTCTTCTCCCACACTTTCCTCCTGCCTCTCCATTCTTGAGATCCAGCGCCCAAGTTCTCATTTCCCTTGTCTTGAGAAAGCACTCAACCATGTCCGGATCCGGAGGTCAAGGCAAGTGGATGGCCTCCTCCATTAAGGAGGAGGACATTGCCGAGCTTCGGGCAGCCGGGTACCTGGCGAAGGAAATCACCCACCGTCTTCCAGCCCGGGGACAAATCATCCCCACACAGAAGCCCAACAAGAGGGTAGTGTTCATCCCCCATTTCCTCTGTGGGCTAGGGTTTCCACTCCACACATTCGTCCGCGGGATAATGTTCTACTACGGGATAGATTTCCATGATCTATCCCCAAACTCCTTCCTCAATATCTCAGCGTTCATCGTCGTGTGCGAGGTCTTCCTCCGCATCCACCCCCACTTCGGGCTATGGCTCAAAACCTTTAATGTGAAGCCCAAGGTGTTGGACGGACAACACACAGAGTGCGGGCGCGCCATGGTGAGCAAGCTCACCAATATTTCTTGGCCAAAAGGCACATTCGTGGAATCTGTCAAGGAATGGCAGAAGCTATGGTTCTACATCACCGAACCCCGCGACGCCACCTGGGCCGCAGCTGCCGAATTCAACTCCTGCGCTCTTGTGCGGCTCACCTCCTGGGCCGAGAAGAGCCCAAACTGGTGTTCATCGGACGAGCTGATTGCGCTGCAAACTCGCATCCAAAGCATGGTCGATAGGGATATCAAGCTCGTCGACATAATCCAAGTGCTGCTGGTGCGCCGGATCCTCCCGTGCCAGAGCCGAAGCCATCTGAGGGAGTCCTGGATTAGGGAGTCACTGGATAGCCGGACTATATCCTTTGGCCGGACTGTTGGACTATGAAGATACAAGATTGAAGAGTTCGTCCCGTGTCCGGATGGGAATCTACTTGGCGTGGAAGGCAAGCTAGGCAATACGGATATGTATACCTCCTCCTTTGTAACCGACCTTGTGTAACCCTAGCCCCCTCCGGTGTCTATATAAACCGGAGGGTTTTAGTTCGTAGGACAACAGATAATCATACCATAGGCTAGCTTCTAGGGTTTAGCCTCTCTGATCTCGTGGTAGATCAACTCTTGTAACACTCATATTATCAAGAACAATCAAGCAGGACGTAGGGTATTACCTCCATCAAGAGGGCCCGAACCTGGGTAAAACATCGTGTCCCCTGCCTCCTATTACCATCCGCCTTAGACGCACAGTTCGGGACCCCGTACCCGAGATCCGCCGGTTTTGACACCGACATTGGTGCTTTCATTGAGAGTTTCACTGTGCCGTCACCATAAGGCTCGATGGCTCCTTCGATCATCGGTAACGATGTGGTCCAGGGTGAGGTATTCCTCCCCGGACAGATCTTCGTATTCGGCGGCTTCGCACTGCGGGCCAATTCGCTTGGCCATCTGGAGAAGATCGAGAGCTACGCCCCTGGCCATCAGGTCAGATTTGGAAACTTGAACTACACGGCTGACATCCGCGGAGACTTGATCTTCGATGGATTCGAGCCCATGTCGGACGCGCCGCACAGTCGCGATGTGCATGACATAACTCTGCCGTCGGAAATGTTCGGGAGATCGCATCCACAACTACTCTGGCCATCAATCCGGAGCAAGTCGCGCCATCCGAGAGCGGAGGGATGGACACCGCCATGGAGGCCACACTCTCAGTGGTGATAGAGGCCGGATACTGACTTCACCCCTTACAAGAGCCGTACCGCCGAACCACTGGGTTCATCTCCGGCCACGGACTCCGAGCCACTCACATCCGTGCCCGTCGAATCCGACTGGGGGACAATCATGGAGTTCACCTCCGCGGATATCTTTCCGCACTCGCCCTTCGGAGATGTGCTAAGTTCATTAAGGTCTCTCTCCCTGTCAGGAGAACCCTTGCCGAACTATGTCCGGCTAGAATGGGATGCGGACGACGAATAAATTCGTTGCCCACCCACCACCCACTTAGTAGCCACTATCAACGACTTAACCGACATGCTCGACTTCGACTCCCAAGACTTCGACGGTATGGACGACGAAGCCGGAGACGAACAGGAACCACCGCCCTCAGGGCGCTGGACCGCCACCTCATCATATGATATATACATGGTGGACACCCCCAAAGAAGGCAATGGCGACAAGACAGCCGAGGATGACCCCTCCAAGAAGCAACCCAAGCACCGATGTCAGCGGCGCCGCTCTAAGTCCTGCCACAGCAAGAGCAGTGTTACTCACACAGGAGATAATAATACTCCGAATAGTTCCGAAGACAACAACAATCCCCTCTAGCACGATGTAGAGCTGAAGGATGAACAAGCTAGCCCTCTAGGGCAAGCAGCATATGGAGAACCGGAGGAGGACAATTACATGCCTCTCTCCGAAGACGAGGTGAGCCTCGGCGACGACGAGTTTATCATGCCTGAGGACCCCGTCGAGCAAGAGTGCTTCAAGCGTCGGCTTATGGCCACGGCAAATAGCCTGAAGAAAAAGCAGCAACAGCTTCAAGCTGATCAAGACTTGCTAGCATACAGGTGGACTGAAGTCCTTGCGGCCGAGGAGCATGAACTCGAGTGCCCGTCCAAGAGTTATCCAAAACGCAGGTTGCTACCTCACCTCGAGGAGGAAGCATTGAAACCTCATTCACCAGTGTACAATGCGGTTGACCGGCCATTACGCGGCCGAGCGAGAGAGGCGTTTTAGCCTAAAGTTCAGACCGCACCCCAAAATACTAAGGCCTGGGGCAACACAGAGGACCTGCGAGACATCCTAGACAGTAAGGCAAAAATCGCAAGGTCAATATATAGGACGCGGGCTCGTGCGCCAACACAGGACGATGATCGTCGTGTCGGATACACCAAGAGTAAATCCGGCCAGGCCGAATACAGCAGACAAGACTCATACGAACTGCGTTGAGATATAGCCCGGCACAGAGGCGTCGCACACCCCCTATGCTTCACTGATGAAGTTATGAATCATGAATTCCCGGAGTGTTTCAAACCCGTAAATATCGAATCATACGATGGCACAACAGATCCCACTGTATTGATCGAGGATTTCCTCCTTCACATCCACATGGCTCGTGGTGACGATCTACATGCCATTAAGTACCTCCCACTAAAACTCAAAGGACCAGCTCAGCATTGGCTGAATAGCTTGCCAGCAGATTCTGTCGGCAGTTGGGAGGATCTGGAAGATGCATTTCTTGACAACTTCCAGGGCACTTATGTGCGGCCCCCGGATGCTGATGACTTGAGCCACATAATGCAGCAGCCAGGGGAATGGGCCAGACAATTCTGGACACGGTTCCTGACTAAGAAAAATCAAATTGTAGACTGTCCGGATGCAGAGGCCCTAGCGGCATTCAAGCATAACATCCATGACGAGTGGCTCGCCCGCCACCTCGGCCACGAGAAGCCAAAATCTATGGCAGCCCTCACAACACTCATGACCCGCTTTTGCACGGGCGAGGACAGTTGGCTGGCTGGTAGCAACAACTCATCAAGGAATCCGGATACCTCGGATACCAAAGATGTTAACGGTAGGCAGCATCATAATAGACCAAAGCGCTGCAATAATGACGATAACACCGAAGATATGGCAGTCAATGCCGGATTCAGAGGCTCTAGATCCGCTCAGCGGAAAAAGCCATTTAAAAGAAATACTCCGGCTCCGTCCAGTCTGGATCGCATACTTGATCGCTCGTGTCAAATCCATGGCACCCCCGAAAAGCTAGCCAATCACACCAACAGAGAATGCTGGGTGTTCAAGCAGGCCGGCAAGTTAAATGCCGAAAACAAGGACAAGGGGCTGCATAGCGATGACGAGGAG
>NC_057794.1:112875345-112879023 GCF_018294505.1 Triticum aestivum | reverse complement strand
GCTGAGCTGCCCAAGGTGATTTCCTTCTTTGCCGATCTCGATTGTGGTTTTTCCTCTAAGTATGTGGTGATTTTTTTAGAAAAGGAAGTATGTGGTGATTAATAATGCAAAATTTTATTAGCTTCGATGCCATGCTATACATAGTGGTTTAAATAACTTGTGTTTCATATACTGAAAAGTAATTCAGAATTTGTTTCTGTTTCAATTAGAGCCCTGATGCAGACAAGGATTGTGTGGTTGTACATGTCACTCGCTATGAGGCGGACGACCTTAATATAAGCACTGGTAAAACAGAGTTCTTAGGCTGTTGGATCCTGGAAGCCATTTGCGGTTATACCAATGAAGAGTTATATTCCAGCCTCACTGTTGTCAGGCGTGTTGTCCAGGTTGTACTAAAGCACAAGAAGTTCAAAGCTACTCCTTCATTTGTAAGGAATACTGTTCTAGTCAAGCTTACGTAGGAAGATGACGTGGCATGCCTCCACAAACAAGTTTATCAGTGGCAAGGCCACAAGGTTGTCTTCATGAAGGTTCACAGGATTGAGCTGCTGTGGGACGTCCTCGATGATGTTCATGGCAAGGTCCGTCTTGTGTCCAGCCCAAATTAGATCGAGGCATGAAATAGTTGCCCCAGCTAGTGTTTAATAGTAGTTTGGATTGTGTCTAATTATCCGAACCTTGCCTGTTATCGAACCCTCTGGGACTCTGTTTGAATCTGGCTATGGGAACTGCTGCTACTTTTGTGTGCCCGTGAATCATGTGAGAACCATCATAATTGTTGCCGAAACAGATGCGTCCTCACTAGTTTTTTCATGAATATGGCATGGTAAGACATAAGTTGTCACGGTTTATCATACGAGCAGTGTGAGTTTTGATGAAATAGAGCACTCATTCGAGAACCATGCGCCGACGTATACATAAGTACTTGTAAACATTGTTGGTGCTACCCCACTTGTAAGCAGTTGTGCAAAACACGACACATTGGCTCAGCTCGCTTCAACACTAGGCTATCGACCAGCTAACAATCAACAATCTGATGTCTGACATATAAGCAACTATGTATCTTGTTACAGTGGTTCATGTAGTTAATTGAGGCCACAATGTAATAAATTCCAAATGTTCACATGCTAGTCCAGGCTCATGTGGAACACTCACATTAAACTCGCCTTCATAAAAAACTTGAAAAGCATAAGTTAAAGCAATTTTATACATCTCAATGATTCATAGAACATAACAAACATATACTAGTTCACACCAAAAGACAAAGTTGTGAGAAGGTTTACAAATCAGGAAAAAACAAGCAAGGCTTCTGTGAGCAAAGGGCCTCCCGGCAGGCTTAAATTTCCTAGAGTTCACTTTTGTTTTTTCTTGTTGCCACCATTTTGGGTTAGGTTCTCTCATTCCAGAATAACCAATTATAATTGTGGTCTCAGCTAGAATGCTGAACTGAACCATGCCGTGTACTGACCAGCTGAAATGCTTATGCATTCCACTAAATTTAAGCACTGCTATTTGCAGAAATAAGCAGACCACAATGCCTCTTGTCCGCGCACCTGTCCAAAAAAACGTTGTGCAGCCATGCCAGCTAGTCCTCGGTCCAGGGATGAACTGGTAGAAAGTGCATTCCGGACTAGGATGCAGTTGTTTTCGCTCGTCCCTGCACTGCAATTAGGAAGTAAAACGTACGAATCAGATTCTTTTAGATTGCGTTGGTCATTCTACCTTAGTTACTACCAATGTAGGGATACCTTGAAGACGGGAGGTTAGACGACAACAACGAGGGATAGCCATCTCATATTGCGCAGTTGTACTAAAACTGAGGTGTGTGCTTTTGATTGCGCGGATAGAAACGATACGGAGACAGACATCCCGAAATGATATGGAGACAGACATCCTTGTTTGCGCAAATACGAAATATGGTTATTTAAACAGTGATAGATATTACTACTTTCCCCCGTTTCCTCTTAGAACCAAGTCCTAGATTCATGCTACAGCTTTCCCACTTTCTTCCCTGTTTGAACCAACGCTTTGAGTCGACTGTATGAACTAGCTTTACTTCTAATAATAGTAGAAGTCTACGTGGCTTTGGAACAGCGGACGAAAGTAGAAAACGATCCACACGAAGGGAGCTGGGGCAGTAGAGTAAGGCAGGTTTTGAAGGAATATATACTTGAGGGTCGTTGGCATGTGGCAAAGACGGCGTCGGGAGTCCGCATCTTGGCCACAATACCGCAGGGGAACCATCATCATCCTCTTCCTCATCCTCAACTTTGTTCGTTTCCTAGGCGACTCCCTCTCCTAGGTGACTCCCTCGGCGACCACCGCCGGTGGCCACTCCGGCCCCGGCGGCCACCCTCCCCTGTCACGGGCCACTCCGGCCGTGGCAGCCACCACATAGTCATGGAGAGTCTCCTCCATTGGGACTTCTCTCCGGGTTTGGCGATTGAATCTCAGGTACGTGCCAAGTTTCGGTCCACGGTGCACTTCTCTTTGGCCAACCCTGGATCCTCCAAGGAATTCTTCCTTGTCATTTCTTTCTCGTCGGCATCATTCACGTTGGCAGAGGAATCAGTGGCCCTGGCGCTCCAATCTTGCATCGGTGGTCTCAGCTCGAGGTTTAGGGTTTTGCAACTAAGTGATCACCGTTTTTGGTTCTCGGTAGCCTCAAATCGTGTGGGTCATTTTATTTATGGACTTAAGGATCAGATTTGGCCAGATTTCATTTTTCATTTTCATCTGTTTCGTGGAGTTCCTGATCCGGGCTGTGTTCATAATGAAATTGGTTGACATGCGGACAATTTTCTTCCTGAGGTGGGCTCGCGTCCTATGGCTGTTAAATCTAAATGGCTTCAAGATCAACAGAGTAAACTTGATCAGCTGAAAATGGATGCTCAACTTTCGGCGCCTTTGCGAGGTGACACACAAGTTTCCTCGCCGGAGTTGAGACGGCCGCCAGCCACCGAAGGTATCTCTTTTGGACAGTTCAACTTTCCCGTGATTGCGGATCACGAGCTAAATATCCGGCTGGGAGATTTTGTTTGTTCTGGAAAGGATAATGTGCACGTCGTGCCTTCTTTCAAGGGATCTCGTTTTAAGGAATCATATTGGCAGTCCATTTCTAATGAAAAGTTATACCATATTATGGATGGTTGGCAAGCAGGTTATTCTAATGCTGAAGTCTCCTCTATGGTCCAGATTTTAGATGTGCCAACTCAAGAATATATTGATTCTCGTTTGCTCAAATGCTCAAGTTGCTCTCGTCATGGCCATCTTGCATCGGACTGCCCAGGTATTTTTTGCCAACATTGTATCCGCCTTATCGATCAATGTTTGTGTCCTGAATATCAGTATGAACGGGTAGGTTCATGCATGTTGGTCCGTAAGTTACAAACCTGTCTAGCGTGTAATCGTACTGATCATTATAGTCCTGGTTGTCCTGGGCTCTAGAGGTGCCATTCGTGCAGCTTATTGGGTCATACTGCTTGTCGAGGGGGTTGGAATGGGCCAACTTACTGTTGGCGGCCCAAGAGCTTCAAACTACCTATGCCTGATTTTGTGGAACGGAATGATATCAGCTGCCCGAGTCGGCGGGATATACACGGTAAAAACCAGGGGCGGTTATGGAAAGTGAAACAGAAAATCTCGTGTAGCACTGACGTGGCTATTCCTCATTACTTG